>NC_053158.1:150466264-150768209 GCF_016835505.1 Polypterus senegalus
CACCCGGAGCACATCTGGGTGCTATAAAAGGGCCCATCTCCCTTCATTGAATGGCTGGAGTCGGGAGAGTAGTGGACAGAGCTATCTAAAGAATGCGGTTGTTTTGGACCTCACAAATAGAAGACAGTCTTGTCTGCGTGATGTCTCACATTTATTGTATCACAACAGAAAGGAAAAATAAAACTGAAAAGGAGTTGCAATAGCTCAGGTTATTAATGACAAACTTTTATGTCAAGTACTACCTGTATGAGTGACGTTTGTATGTTCTCCCTGATTCTGTGTGTGTTTTTCTCTAGTTTACTCCAGTTTTTCACCCACATCCCAAAGATAAATATTGTAGGTTAATTGGCAACTTAAAATTTGCCCGTTCTGAATGTGAGTATGTGCATGTGTGTTAGACTGGTGCCCTGACTGGATGATATGGTGGCATTTACTGGTTCCTGCCTTGTACGTGATAATACTTTGAGTTATGTATTTTTCACCAGCCATGTAGTAGACTGAAAGCACCGAAAAATAAACCCATAATCATTTGAATGGGCATAATTTAAACAAGACTGTAATAATAATAATAATGAAATCTCTTAGTATACAAGGGAAATCCCACTTTCAAGAACACTGATGGTTAACCATTGATGAACAGTGCACATCTCATATATATATATATATATATATATATATATATATATATATATATATATACAGTGGTGTGAAAAACTATTTGCCCCCTTCCTGATTTCTTATACTTTTGCATGTTTGTCACACAAAATGTTTCTGATCATCAAACACATTTAACCATTAGTCAAATATAACACAAGTAAACACAAAATGCAGTTTTAAATGATGGTTTTATTATTTAGGGAGAAAAAAAATCCAAACCTACATGGCTCTGTGTGAAAAAGTAATTGCCCCCTTGTTAAAAAATAACCTAACTTTGGTGTATCACACCTGAGTTCAATTTCCGTAGCCACCCCCAGGCCTGATTACTGCCACACCTGTTTCAATCAAGAAATCACTTAAATAGGAGCTGCCTGACACAGAGAAGTTGACCAAAAGCACCTCAAAAGCTAGACATCATGCCAAGATCCAAAGAAATTCAGGAGCAAATGAGAACAGAAGTAATTGAGATCTATCAGTCTGGTGAAGGTTATAAAGCCATTTCTAAAGCTTTGGGACTCCAGCGAACCACAGTGAGAGCCATTATCCACAAATGGCAAAAACATGGAACAGTGGTGAACCTTCCCAGGAGTGGCCGGCCGACCAAAATTACCCCAAGGCGCAGAGACGACTCATCCGAGAGGTCACAAAAGACCCCAGGACAACGTCTAAAGAACTGCAGGCCTCACTTGCCTCAATTAAGGTCAGTGTTCACGACTCCACCATAAGAAAGAGACTGGGCAAAAACGGCCTGCATGGCAGATATCCAAGACGCAAACCACTGTTAAGCAAAAAGAACATTAGGGCTCGTCTCAATTTTGCTAAGAAACATCTCAATGATTGCCAAGACTTTTGGGAAAATACCTTGTGGACCGATGAGACAAAAGTTAAACTTTTTGGAAGGCAAATGTCCCGTTACAGCTGGCGTAAAAGGAACACAGCATTTCAGAAAAAGAACATCATACCAACAGTAAAATATGGTGGTGGTAGTGTGATGGTCTGGGGTCGTTTTGCTGCTTCAGGACCTGGAAGGCTTGCTGTGATAGATGGAACCATGAATTCTACTGTCTACCAAAAAATCATGAAGGAGAATGTCCAGCCTTCTGTTCGTCAACTCAATCTGAAGCGATCTTGGGTGCTGCAACAGGACAATGACCCAAAGCACACCAGCAAATCCACCTCTGAATGGCTGAAGAAAAACAAAATGAAGACTTTGGAGTGGCCTAGTCAAAGTCCTGACCTGAATCCAATTGAGATGCTATGGCATGACCTTAAAAAGGCGGTTCATGCTAGAAAACCCTCAAATAAAGCTGAATTACAACAATTCTGCAAAGATGAGTGGGCCAAAATTCCTCCAGAGCACTGTAAAAGACTCATTGCAAGTTATCGCAAACGCTTGATTGCAGTTATTGCTGCTAAGGGTGGTCCAACCAGTTATTAGGTTCAGGGGGCAATTACTTTTTCACACAGGGCCATGTAGGTTTGGATTTTTTTTCTCCCTAAATAATAAAAACCATCATTTAAAAACTGCATTTTGTGTTTACTTGTGTTATATTTGACTAATGGTTAAATGTGTTTGAAGATCAGAAACATTTTGTGTGACAAACATGCAAAAGAATAAGAAATCAGGAAGGGGACAAATAGTTTTTCACACCACTGTATATATATATTATATATATGTATTTGGCCATATAGCCATATATTATAATATTCCCATAGTATTATGGACAGAAAGCATATTGGAGTTGAAGAAAAATTAATGTGCACCTTCAATAATACAGTATGTCCTTTGGGAAGCCAGCATGTATATGTGGAAAACACCTGACAGTTCATCATTCTCTATGATAAATATACATTTGTCATTAGATCTTTTTTGATGTAAGGGTTTCTACAGAAGCAATATATCTTCCTTAAGTTGAAAGTAATGTTAATATAGGATTACATCTGCTGTGTCAGTGACAACTATGTATGATGTTTGCTGCATAGTAAACACAAAGACCCAAAATACTAGGATTTTTAATGATTAGATTGTGGCTACATTTACATTCAACAAAAATGGCAAGGAAGTGTATTTTGTAGGGAGCACATACTTTCTGAAAAAAGCTTCTTCTGCTTGTAGCCTAAAGCAAGTCCAGAAATATACCAATATATGCCTCAAAAATTAAAGAAACAAAAATAGCACTTAACTATAGGAGAGTTTGGTTGTTGGTCAAACCTTGGATTCAGGAGGAAAATTGTTGAGGAACATTTCATCCTGGTTGTGAAATACTTGACCAGCTTAATGCCTTCACAGGAATTCTGGGGTACTCATGGAAGTATGCCCAACCAGTCTACTTGTGCTTTGTTGACTTGGAAAAGGTATATCGTCTTCAGGTTGGTGATGAGGTGCTGCCTCAAATGGAGGATTTTAAGTATCACAGGGTCTTGTTCATGCATGAGGGAAGAAGGGAGTGGGAGATTGAGAGGTGGACTGGATCAAAGTCCACAGTCTTGCAGACGTGCTGATCAATTGTGTTGAAGAGAGAGTTGAGCCAAAAGGTGAAGGTTTCAATTTACTGGTCTATGTTCCCACTCAGACCAAGGTCACAAGCTTTGAGTAGTGACTGGAAGAACTAGATTGAAAATACAAGCAACAAAAAATTGTTTAATTCACAGTGTTTCTGGGCTCAAAGCTTAGAGATAGGGTGAGGAGCACAGACATTCTGGAGGAGCTGAAGGTAGAGCTGTTACTCCTCTTCATTGAAAAGAGCCAGTTGAGGTGGTTCAGCCATCTGATTGTGATGCTTCCTGGAAGACTCCTTGGGGAAATGTTTCAGGCATGTCCTTTCGGGAGGTGACCTCTGGGAAGACCCAGCACATGCTGGAAAGATTATATCTCTCAGCAGGCCTGGGAATGCCCTGGACCCACCTGTAATCTCCCTAGAGTAGTTGGAGGAGGTAGTGAAAAAAAGGGATGTCTGGGCATCGGACCTGGATAAGTGCCAGAAAATGGATGGATGGTTGGATGCATGGAAATATTTAGCTTGACTCATTAATGCTTAATTAACTTCTTGAAACAAACGCATCAACATCCTCAAACAATAGTCTCTGATACATAAGGAACAACAGTAGGTTTTTGCCTGTGGCTGAGGTTTTGCTTATCTGGGTGTGTCCAGATGGCTTGATTCAGAGAAGAGGTTCAAAGGCTTGTCACAGGTGGGTGGGGGGGGTGACCCAGCCGGGACGCCCCGGAGGACCAGAGGAGGGCTTACGCCTTCCCCAGACCACGTGGGGGCGACCGCACTGGTGGCTAGGGAGACCATGGGTACAGAGCTTTGAAGCTCAGCCCTGTAGGGGCCCATGGTCACCGCCAGGGGTGTCCCAATGCCTTTGGAGCTACACCCAGAAGTGCTGGGGGGGAAGAGGATCGGGAGACACTTGGAGTGCTTCCGGGTGCACAGCCAGCACTTCCGCCGCACTGGGGAGTGCCGGCGGAAGATTGTCGTGAGGCACCAGGAGCACATCCGGGTGACTATAAAAGGGGCCACCTCCCTGCATACAATGGCTTGAGTCGGATGAGGAGAAGGACGGAGCTCGGGAGGAGAGGAGTGAGGCGGCCTGAAGGACGAAGGCATTGGTAGAGAGGTCTGGACTTTGGGGACTTTTGGGGTTTGTGCTGCACTTTTGTAAATATGGACTTGTATAATAAACATGTTGTGGGTGACTTAGATGTATCTGCCTGTCTGTGTCCGGGCCAGCGTCCACAGGCTACATAGCTCCAATGCTCTGAGCAAAACAGCACTCACAGGTTTCGTTATTGCAAAAGACATATCCTGTGAACAAGCAGCAGCAAGCTGTCTTAACTTTTTATTCAAATATGATTTACAAAATGAATCCAATAAATGATAACAAGGCAATACAGACCTTCTCTTCACATTTGTCTGAAACTAGAATATTAAGTAAAATGTTTGGTTAAATGGAATGACTTCAGCTCCCTGTTGTTATCTTGCTTGGGAAAGTTTTCAAACATCAAAATAAAAAGAAACAAAACATTGCCTACTTGCAGGTGCCTCATCTATAGTCCGCTATTAAAAGATGACTGAACAAAAAAGTGTAAAAAAGAGGCACAGAGGTTTCTTGTCTTCATCATTATGACAGACATAAAACATGGGGGCAGGTTAAGATTGAAAACTAATTATAGAAACCAAATTTTAAAAAGGATGCAATGAAATAGAAAACATGGGGATCCCACACTTTTTGAAAACTGACCTTAGCTGTAAGTAAAAGAACAAGGTAGAGGAAAACACTGGAAATTTTGAGCAAAGGTTATGGAATTAAAGGAGCACTGACTCCTCAAAATGATCTCTCAGTGTACCTAGAGCAGACCATTGCAGAAAGAAAATGGCATGCCCATCAATATTGAGGGCACTATTGTAAACAAACCTCCCCCAACTGTCCTAGTCAAGGTGAAACAAAACATGTAATCCTCTGCCAATATGAAACAGGTTTAAAATATTATATGCTCTAGAAATAGGAGAATAGTATCACCATATAGAGGAGGTTTTGGGACATATCAATAGTAGTGATAGGGGAAACCAACTACAAACATGTGAGGGTGCTGTAAGTTGTTTTAATGAAAGAATAAAAAGCATAGGAGACAGACAACAGAATTGCCTCGCGCCACTACAGAAAGGAAAATGGTGAGATAGATACTGTATCTCCGAGTTAGAAATATTCAATGCCTCTGGGGCTGAATACAATTTTTTTATCGATATAATGAAAGGGGTTAGCAAAGCCCATCACCTGCCAAACTTTTCATATATAATGCCAATTCAGTCTGTCATAGACTTTCATGGCATCTAGTGAAAACAGCACCACAGGTATAGCTTGGGAATAATTCTTATTAATAATGTATAGTAGGTGACAAAAGTTATCTGCAGCAAAGCAACTGTCTTAATGGGAGGAACAAGTATGAAGACAAGCAAAAAAAGAATGTTAGCTAGTAATTTGGCATAGGAGGTCATCATAGGGTGGCCTGTAAGTGGAAACACCTTTTGGATCTTTGCCAGGTTTAAGAAGCAAGGAGATGATGCAAGAGTATATATTAGAATGAAGGTGTGATTTTGCTAAAGTGAATGAATAAAGTTGATTTAATGGCTGTGTGATTTCTGACCAAAATGCTAAATTCAATTCATGCGGATTTCCTTCAGTACCTAGAGTCTTAGCTTTGGCAAGAGAAACCCCTCTTGATTTCTTCCAAAGTTAACTGAGAATTTAAAAAACAGTGCCATTTTGAAAAAGTTTTGGAAGTTGCAGAGCTGAGGAATGCATATTGTGCTTCCAGGTGAGAGGAGTCAGCAGTGAACTATTTAGAGTAAAAGTCTACAAAGCACTGGAAGAAATAGAGGAGAAAACATCACATTTGCAGAGCCTCCAAGGTAATAGTTTCCTTGGTTTGGCATCTCATAAATAGTAGTTATTAGTAAAATGCAACAAGTGACCTGTTAGGAATTGGTTTAAATTATATATTTTTCTGTAAATATTGGGGTCTCACAGCTTTCTTTTTATCTTGTTTGCTTGTAGGTCAATCCTCTGGTAATAATTTTATTAAACCCTTCTTGAAATTTCCATGTATCACAGCTTACCATTTGTTCAATTAAGTCTTAACCACAGTCAGTCCTTAAACAAAGACTGCTTTGTTTCAGGTTGTTTCAACAGACAGTTTTTTGTCATCTGATCATTTTTATTTGATAATAAATGTAATGAACTTTGAATTTGACTTTCTTTAAAAGACAGTAGTGGTACTCAACCCTTATCTGAGAAATATAAGATTTATATTGGAAGTTAGATCTTGAAGGGTGAACTGTCTCAAGGTTGTTCAAATGATACTCAAGGTCAAATATCACTTTGTGAGCCTTGTAAGCATGGTCGTCAACTTAAACGATAGAAAAACCCCTTAAAAAGCCTATAAATGTCTCCTATACAAATGCATACTGAATTTATATTTGCCTTGATAAATCCATTCAGTTTAGTGAAGTTCAAATAATTGCTATGTAACAGAGATATACTGTATTAAATCACCAATGTGCAGGCCTGGTTTAAAATAGTGTAAGGTGGAGGTATAAAGTAGAAAATTTTACTTTTTAGAAATTATAATTTAGAAATAAAAATATAATTAACTAGGGGGTTCGATCCCTGCTCACTTTACTTGCCAACCCCCCCGGCCTGCACTATGCGCCAGCCATTTCTCATCTCTTCCACTCACATTGTGAACGCACCCCAAGGAGATGCCACCGCTCCTCCGAAACCCCCTCTTAAACGGTCATAGAATTGGAAAAAAATGCAGGTTTTTTTACCTCCTCTTTGCTCGATCAGCTGCTGGCTTGCTGCTGCTGCCGTGCAGCGTGATCTGCATCTAACGCGGTGCTTCGAACATTTAAATGCCTGTACACCAGTTGTCCTACTGGTTGTATTTTATTTCCGGCCCTAGGTATGGTTAAATCTCTTGGCACAAAGTCTCATCTCACGGGACGTAAGTTCTTGATATTTTTTAGTTTATAATTTAAAAACGGAATAAGAATCTGAAAATCTAACATCACATCAAAGTTCGATAAATTCGGAAAAGAATGACACAAAATTTATATATGTAGGTTTTAATAAAAAAAGTTGAATCTGTTCAATTAATATGGTCAGAATTATCATATGATAACATTTGTTTAACCATATCAGAAAATAAAAGGGCAGCATAAATCGAGCAGTAAATGTTTAAGAGCAAATTGCACCTGAACTACATATGCAAAGGGACAACCAAAAAAGGACTAAAACAGAATCAGAATATCATCTCAAAATTTAACTCATCTAATTTTGTGTTTTTGAAATGTTGCTGTATGTATTGCTAAATGTATTTGTAATGCAAGAAACATGATGAAACTGCCACTCAAGTCTTATGACTAGTAGATGTATAAGTTGTTTTTGTGTCTTGACATTGATGTGTGATTTTTTTTATGTTAATAACACTATTTTTTTTTGTGATCAATTTTTATTAACAAAGTATAAATCGGAAACAATTGTAACAGCTCACAGACCTCACTAGTCGTTTGCATCAGTTTTCTAACAATGAGGTTCTGGTTGATATTAATGCTTAAGGTTTTATCATTCTACAGTACATTTTCTCTATTAATTTTAGATGCCTTGTTAGTGTAACATTAGAATAACCAGAGCCTACGAAAAAACTCTTAGATCCGTCCCACCTTAAATCACTTCTTAAAACTTCGTTCTCACCTCTCCGCCAGCGTCTTTTGTCATGTAAATGTGCTGATAAACACAAGCTACAAGCAGCCGGCTATTCCATCCCCCCACCAACTTAGAACGTGGACGAACCTCTCCCAGGTCATGCCTTGATTGATTATCTGGGAGTGAAGTGGAGTTTTAGAGTGGAAATAATAGATCAGTATTTGGAACACACACATTTCATGTGTATTCCGTTTCTACAGTAATCTGTGTAAACACATTGTTAAAGCAGAAACTTTTTCTTATTTTAGTAATAAATGTTACAAAATGTAGGCCAACAATCAAATAAACACTTTCACAAAAGGTTCAAGAACAACACACTATCTATCTATCTATCTATCTATCTATCTATCTATCTATATATCTATCCCCTTAGCTGTTTTTTATATATCTATTCTACAGTGCCCTATAGGGTGCCAAACAGGCAATTACAATGATTTTCAGAATATATAAAGTCATTCCTGAATATATAAAGTCATCATCAAAAAATATAAACTATTCCAGGTGTATGTGCAGAAAAGAGAGATAAAAATGCAAAACAAAACTGTGCTGGCTACTTAAAAGAATTATTAATTACTCTTAAATGGATGTTTGCTAATACTGACTTCTACAAAGATTGGGAAGGTTAGTTTATGTCTGTTTTCATGTTAAATGTGTGGGTACCACATTTAATAGTTATTTCTTATACAGTATGTTATTACAGTTTGAAACTTCTGTTGCAATTACACTGAAACTTTGAACACATTATCTAGCTTGTCTGGCAGTTCTTTTTGACTTTTACTGTTATAGCTGTCAACTCAAAAATATTACTTCTAATGTAGGTTACTTAATTTTTGCTGCCCATGAATTTTGACTGTAGGTGCATACAAAACTTGAAAAGGTTAGCCTGTGAGATGATCTGACATGACCCACCAGTCAGACAGTCCCTTCAAGAACCTATATATTTGGGAAAGAACATTGATGCTGGCACACAGACTCTAAAATCCATTATGTAAAGTCATATACTCTGATTAAATCATTAATAGAGATGTTAATGCCATTCCAATTAGTAGGTACTGTAATTTGTAAGAGATATTTCATCGTAGATTTGTTTCACATGGTTTCACTATCTGTGTGGCACATCACTTTTTTGGAGTTCAGAGGTACAGACAAAACAGAAGGTTAAAAAGATCTTTTTAATCAAGACATGCTTGGATTTATGGGTGGCCGTAGAATGCCCCTCAAAGTAAATATTTTAACCAGTACTTTTGAAAATCAAATCCAAAAATATGTTCCAGGTTCTGCTAGGTTTTTTTTATGTACTTTTGAGGAAGAGGGGCTGCCTAAAGACAGGTTAATGTTTGTAACAAACAAGGGTAAACAATATCAAATATAAAATAACCAAAAAAAAGCTCATCAAACCCCAGATAACTGAACCTTTTAACAGTATCAAATATTCCAAATATGTCAGGAAAGAAAGTAAGGGGTCTTTTACTGGAAATGTGTCTTTTGTCCATCTCAGACAAAGTGCCATCCTGCAGAAGACATTTAAGCTGAAATTGTGTGCTGACTCCTCAGAAAACATGGTGGTGTGATGACCTCAGAAGTAGGCTCTGTGTATAAGTAAAATGCACCAAGTAACCGTGGACAATTTATTTAAATGGTATATTTTTCTGCAAATATTGGGGTCTCACAGCTTTTTGTCTTGTCTGCTCTGCTAATAATTTTATTAAACCCTTCTTGAAATTGCCATGTATCACAGCTTACCATTTGTTCAATGAAGTCGTAACAACAGTCAGTCCTTACACAAAGACTGCTTTGTTTCAGGTTGCTTCAATGGACAGTTGTTTTTTTTTTTTTAATCTGATAATTTTTATTTGGTAATAAATTCTGTTGGCTGGCTATGCTTTTTTAATTTGAGAAAATGACCTGTGGCCTCCATCTTGGGAACCTCGAAGATGAATGTAAACTTTATCAAGGATGCCTGAAGGCTGTTAATGCAATCATGGGCACCGGCAAGAGCCTATTTTTTAAGCTCTGCTGTCAGTGGAGAGATGAAAAATGCACTTTCTGCAAAGTCTGCTGGAAGCGAGCTTGACTGCAGTTGAAAAATAATGTTATGCTAGGTAAGGAATCCCCTGCAATTCAAGAACACCCCTCCAGTTCGACACTATTTTATGCTCCCTTGCCACAACAGCAAAAGCAGGAGCAGTGCCTGCAGTCTGCATAAACACTCTATCTGTCTCTCTCTTTCTCTCATCTCTCTCTCTCATCTGCAGTAGAAATGTGACAACAGCATTAAGATTCCATCAGAGAAGTGAGAGAATGCGCTCTGAATGTAAGGTGTCTTATCTCTGGCTCACTCATTGTTACAATCTAATAGATGGCAATAAATAAATATGTAAATGCTTGTGTGCAGTCATTAGTTCATTAGTCATTTTCTTGAATAGCAAAGATAAAGAATTGTATACCTACTAGTGCCAACATTTTTCAAAAATTAGCAAGGATTCAATAGCTGGAATTCAGGAGCAGACCATTAAGATTAATACCCTGTGAACAGTGCAGAGAGCAAAGAAACAAAATAGGCACAAAAAATGCCTTAACCCTACTTAATTTGGATGACTCTAATAATGGGATAAAAGATTAAATATGGCAATTTTCCATTTTTATTTTTTATTTTTTTGTTAATTTTAAGGCATTGTTATTTAAAAGAAAATGCAGAGACTGAGGTTTATTCTGATTCGGTGGTCAAAGTTCTAACTACACCCTGAAGCATATGCAAAAGCTCTTTGGATAATCTAGTTACCTTCCCATTCCCTAAAATGTTTAAAAGCCTATTATCAAAAATGTGTGACTTATAAAGACCATATTGTCAGTGAGTGTGGGTATGAATGTGTGTAAGGCCTATAACAAACTGAGGAATGGCTTTTGAAGATGGATAGATCCTTACTTAATGATCCGGACTCTGTGCAACATTTTCTTAATTAAACAATTAGATTAGCATAGATGAATAATGAAAGAAAACAAGTCAACTCATTGTAGAAAGCACTTTAACTAGGTTTACTATAAAGGCTTGGTTTCATATGCAGAGGGTACTCACTCCCCTGCTATATGTTGATGCTCCAATAATAAAGCTTTTTAATGTATCATACTTCCAATCTAAATGTTTAAAAAAAAATTGTGGTGTTTGCATGGCCTCTTCTGGAGTTTACAATTCATTGCCTTGTTGAGGTAACTATAGGGTGGTCCAGATCTAATTATGCAATTTTCATTACGCAATGACTTATTAAGTTTATTACATAGAAAATCGCCCAAAATATCCTGGACCGTTGAGAAGTGTGCGAACTGATGATATGAAGAATCGTCTTTGTGCCGAACTGTAATCGTCCCTGCATAAATCAAAGTCATCCAGACGATCTGGATCTGCATAATTAGATCTGAACCACCCTGTAATTTTCACTTATTAAAGTGAGTTTCTTTTAGTTTTTATGAATCATGTGTTTATTTCTTGCACCAATTACAGACATATGACAGCCATTGAAGTCTAATTTTTATTTGTTTTTTTGCAGTGAGCTAAGAATGAAAATGAGTAGTGTCATCGGCCTTGCTTAATTGAACTGATGCTTAGTATGTGTCTGGTATTGTACATCTACTGCTGAGTTATGTTTAACGTTCAAAACTCGTAGCTTTCATTACAATTTATATGTGGATGATGAAACAAATTATTTGAGATAGTGTCAATATACTAGAAATAACTAAAATCATTTCCATCTTTTTACAGATGAGGTACTTTCTGAAAACTTTTTGGACTATAAAAATCGTGGTGTTAATGGATCCCACAAAGGTCAAATTGTATGGAAAATCGATGCCAGCTCTTACTTCATGGAACGTGAGTACTTCTCTTGTACAACTTACAGTTTTACAACATACACGAAGTAGGGATGCAGTGATACTGATGTTGGTATCAGATTTTGGTCTGTTACAGTGCTAATATATTTGTACTCATACTTGTAAATGAAGGAGGTGTTTCATCTCGCAGGGCACCTTGGATATCATCGAGAGGAGTCGCAGCGCACGGCTCAATGGCAACTCTGGTCTGTACCGGGAACTGAGAAGGATGGCAGCGAGGGCTTTGAGGGCAGATAAAGAGGCGTTTGTTAGAGGAATCTGTGAGCAAGTAACACACTGTCTGTAGTCTAGCGACCTACGTCCTGCTTACAGAGGAATCGAAGCATTACGCACATCCGAGAGTCGCAGTCAGGGCGGCTGATGGAATGGTCCTTACGGATGACACTGCAGAAGTGACCCGCTGGGCTGGCTACTTTGAGCAGTTGATCAAAGCTGATCCTCTGGCTAGGATGTTGGATATCTCTGGGTTCACGGTTCTTAAGGCTGATCCTCCAATTAGCTGTGAACCACCGAATCTCACAGAGATTGCACAGGTGGTGAACCAGCTGAGGGGGGGAAAGGCTGCTGGGATCTGTGGTATCAGGGGTGAACTTCTCCAGGCTGGTGGTAAGGCTGTCATCCTGGCATTGCAAGCAATCTTTGCTTCCATTTGGGAGACTAGCATCATCCTGAGTGGAAAACAGGACTTGTCGTCCATTTCTGGAAAGTAAAGGGTGCTCACCTGGATTGCAGCAACTACAGGGGGATAACACTGCTGTTGGTGCCGGGTAAGGTCCTTGCTAGGGGTGTCCTCAATTGGATCCGTGATCACTTGCTCACCTACCAGTGACTGGAACAGTCTGGTTTTACATCTATATCGGTAGAGTTTCTTTGCAGCCTTTGTCGATTTTCGTAAAGCGTTCAACTCAGTTGATAGAGCTGCCCTGTGGGACATCCTGAGGGTTCGCGGGATCCCCTCAAGGTTGTTGGATATCATGTCCAGCCTGTACACTGGTACTGTGCAGAGTGGAGGCAGAACCTCTGCGTTTTTCCCAGTTGATTCTGAGGTTCGTCATGGGTGTGTTCTTGCTTCTACTCTGTTCAATGCTTGTATGGACTGGGTGTTGGGCAAGGTTGTGAGGTTAAGTGGCTGTGGGGCATCTGTTGGTGAAGAAAAATTCACAGATCTTGACTTTGCTGACGATGCTGATGATTTCGTGGAGTCACTGGAGGCTCTGATCGGGGTGCTCGAGAGACTGAGCGAGGAGTCTGAGTGACTTGTGGGTGTCTGGATAAAAACCAAGATCCAGGCCTTTAATGCTCTTGGGCACAGCCATCAGCAGTGTTTCTATTTGCGGAGAGTGTCGACCTTGTCGAGAGGTTTACTTACCTTGGCAGTGACATTCATGTCTCTGGTGACTATTCCTATGAAGTCAGTAGATAGATTGGGAGAGCATGGAGGGGTCATGAGGTTGCTGGAAAAGGGTGTGGGGAGCTCCTGATATCTATGCAAAAGGACAAAGGTCCAAGTCTTTAGAGTCCTGGTGCTTCCTGTCTTGCTATTGTATATGGCTGCGAGACATGGACACTATCCAGTGACCTGAGATGAAGACTGGACTCTTTTGGTACTGTGTCTCTCCGGAATAGCCTTAGATACTGTTGGTTTGACTTTGTGTCGAATGAGCAGTTGCTCATGGAGTCCCGAATGAGGCACATTACCTGCATTGTGAGGTAGCATCAGTTACGGCACTATGGCCATGTGGCACTTTTCCCTGAGGGTAATTCAGGTCGTAAGATCCTCATTGTTGGGGACCCGAGTGGTTGGGCCAGGCCAAGGGGTCGCCCACGTAACACCTGGCTGCCGCAGATAGAGGGTCATTTCTGGAGGGTGAGACTGGACTGTGTTTCTGCCTAGGGGGGTTGCCAACCGGGATCCTGAGCTGTTTTGTCGTATAGTGGGTGCAGCAACGAACTGTACCAGTGAATGCTCCCCAACTTGGCTTGACTTGACTTGTAAAAGTGCACCATAAATAATAAATAATCGGAGAACTTAACTGTTTGTGATGTGGAAGTTTTCTTACAATTAACGATGATGCCAAAGCCTAATGGACTGTAAACTGTGAAAGTAAACAAGAATGAGTACACAAATTGCCTCTGGCAGTGCACAGAATCAGCCATCATTGCAGCAGACTCTAGCAAGGAGAGAAAAATGTAAAAAGATAACTTGTGAATAGTGAAAACAACAGAAGTGTTTGCCCAATATATTGTTCCTGACGATCAATCACTGTCAGTTGTTGATAAGGTGTGATTTCAGTGTCTCCGGAATGTGTAAGAACTCACGCACAACATTCCATGTCATGCCAACATCAAAAAGATCAGCTTACCAAGGACGCACAAGTTTGTAAAAAAAACATATTGACAGCTTTTTGCACGACATAATAGCTGTCAGCTTCGCCACTAACATTTCGAGCAGTGGTGTTTGTCCAATGTCTATCATCAACTTAACTGGACAGTGAATAGATGAGAATTTCGCTCTCTAGTGGATTATGCTACATGCAAAGCGGTTTTGAGGCTCACATAATGGCCACGAAATAGCAGATATATTTAAGAAAATGCTTGCCATTTTTGCCCATTCTGGAACGTTGTGTGCACGTTGTTGTCCACGGCAATGCCAAAAATATGATAAAAAGGCATTGATGATGCTGGACTCCCAAGGCTGGCAGTAGCAGAGGGCTTTTTTGCACATTGAAGTGTTGCAGATGCTGTGACAGTCAGACATAAAATAGTTGGCCACAGTGGAATAAAAATTACATTTCCCCCTGTTATTCTAAGGGTTAACATATGGCCTGTCATATGCTGGACTGTTGAGCAAGAATGTATTCTGTACTTAAAGAGCAAACTGCTTTTTTAAGAACTTCTGTTTTTGTGTTAAAATAGCTGTATGACTTAAGATGACATAAGACTTATGCTGGAAAGAGGAACTACTCCTTAAGAAGTAAACAAGCTCACAATATAAGGAGCTGTGTGGGGATTGCAAAGGGGGCTTCTCTCTGGCTTGCAAGCAGAGAACTCACTACTACTCACCTGTTGCCAATAAAAATGATTGATTGATTGATTGATGAAGGTCCTGTCTTTCACAGCGTATTTCTTCCACACCACTTTAAGCATTTTGCTTTAGTGTACTCCCAGATAGAGGTCAATCTGTATTGCCACTCTGCTTGATCCAAGGAATGCCCATTTATTAGGCGAAATGATGTGCTTAGCTAAAAGCAGCACATATGGATGTGCCACTGTTTGCTTTTTCTAACTCACATACTCTGTTTTTAATGGAGAAACTAAATGGTAAATTTTAAGATAACTTTATTAAAATTAAAAAAAAAAAAAGAACTTTACTATTTAAACTGTGTTACTGTATGTTCTTTTCACTATTTTATTAATTTGGAATAGTTTCATTAACTTCTAAGCTTTTTGTAATTGAAGTTTGTTTAGAAAAAAGCTTGGTTGTCACTTTGTGTTTTAATCAATGAAATTAAATGCTCAAGGGTCATTTAATATACAGTCATCCCTCCTCAATCACGGGGATTGCATTCCAGTACCACCCCGCGAAAGGTGAAAATCCGCGAAGTAAAAACCATATGCTTATATTGTTATTTTTATATTGTCACACTTGGGTCACAGATTTGCACAGAAACACAGGAAGTTGTAGAGACAGGGACTTTAAAACACTGCAAACAAACATTTGTCTCTTTTTCAAAAGTTTAAATTGTGCTCCATGACAAGACAGAGTTGACAGTTCCGTCACACAATTAAAAGAAGGAGTGCGTGTCAGGAGCAGAGATTGTCAGAGAGAGAGAAAAGCAAACAATCAAAAATCAATAGGTGCTGTTCGGGCTTTAAAGTATGCGAAGCACCACGCGACAAAGCAGCTGCAAGGAAGGGAGCAATGTGAACGTAGTCTTTCAGCATTTTTTAGAGGAGTGTCCATATCCTCTAGGCCAGTGTGCGAACAGCCCCTCTGCTCACACCCCCTCCGTCAGGATCAGAGAATGTCAGAGAGAGAGAGAGAGAGAAACACAAACAATCAAAAATCAATAGATGCTGTTCGAGCTTTTAAGTATGCAAAGCACTGCGCGGGAAGCATATCGTATATCATTGAGGAGTTTTATTTAATACATAATATGTGCTCTGATTGGGTAGTTTCTTAGCCATCTGTTAATAGCATCACTTATAAGAAATTAACTGGGCAAACCAACTGGGGAAGCATGTACCATAAATTAAAAGACCCATTGTCCGCAGAAATCTGTGAACCAGTGAAAAATCCATGATATATATTTAGATATGCTTGCATATAAAATCCGTGATGGAGTGAAGCCGCGAAAGTTGAAGCGCGATATAGCGAGGGATCACTGTACACACTAGTTACATATTACAAGTAAATGTGTTTTCTAATAGACATGTGTTTCTTTGCAAAACACGGTATCGGATGCATCTATTTTCTGATAGAATGTGATGGCATAGAAATCTGTGCTGTGCTTCCTCATTGTTTCATAATTTGAACCATTATTGGTGGAGAGTTTTGCTGTTTACTGTAACAGTACAAACAAGCATGGAAAATAAAGCTAACATTTTGGTTTTAGTGGTATGTGTGTCTGCATCAATATTGATGACTCTGCATACAAATTGATTATTTTACTGGAGAAATGCTATTTTTGTTTTTGTCTATGAAAGATCAAATATTTCTATCCTAGCTCACTATTTTAATGTTTGTATACTTACTATTAAAAATGTGTTCAATGGAATACAGTATATCTCATTCTCATTCATAGATAGATAGATAGATATTCTTTTGAAACTGCATACAGCTGTTCACAAATTTGTATTCTGAACATGACTATGTATAAATAAATTTTAATTTATTATTAATTACTTCTCAAGGGTGTTTAATTAAAAAATCCTTGATTTCCAAAAGTTCTTAAATATTCAGCATTTTAGAACAAGCTCTTCAATTACATAAAATGTTTTTAAGTATCAAAAATTGTCTATTGAATGGCCACAAAACTAGCATTCATATCACCAGAAAAAATTGTTCTTGTTATAGATATAAGGATCAGTTTCTTTTCATATATCAATACAGCCAAGGAGGCCAAAGAGATGGTGTTGCTGGAGCTGTAGGAATTGTGTGGTCCAGAGGCAGCTGGAAAGGGCTATGCAACACTGCCTGCCAAAAGTCCATGGAAGGCCCAGCTGAGTAGTAATTTGAAGCGTATGTTTAATGAGATCTTAGATGAACATGCAGCAGCATCAATGAGCTGTGTTATAGTATCTGTTGCCATACTGCTGGAAACATGCTTGGGAGAGACCACCATTTCTCATTCGAACAAACCACTTAAGTACTTTTCAGTTAACAAAGTGTAGTTCCTCACTTTGTCTCAGATGTCAAGGAAATACCTTTTCATCCCCATGCAGTATTGTAGAGAGTGAGAGATTATTTAGTGCACTGTCACATATTGTTATTGAGACTAGAAACAAGCTTATTGTACAGTTGAACATGAAGAGATGCTTCTGTTCAACAAAAGGAATCTGCCACTTACTTTCTCAAAAGTGACATAAACCTGTCCAGTGGCAGGTGTTCCCCTATAACGTTTCACCTGTATACCTTAATGCCACTGAGAGATAATTTAAAAAATGGGATAGCAGTAAGAGAAATGTTCTTGATATGTTTATCTGAATCCCTGTGAATACTGTTATACTATTATGTATTATTATACATAATACATTGGATTATTATACATATTACTATGACATTATCCCATGTCGAAACACTTGAAACAATGGTTTGGTTTACATACATTAACTGTATTTGATTTTTGATTTTTTTCTGTGATATTTGAGCCATAAAATAAAAATAGTTTGTAATCTAATCTATGTAATGTACTCTAGTTATTTGTTCAGTTTTGAATTATTTTACTCCAAATTACGAGTCTTATATCTTATGGTATCGGTATCAATATCGACAAATACTAAAAAACAAGTATTGATATCAGTGCATCCCTGGCAGAAACTAAGGTGTGCTAGTGAGATTTGTTTTTTAGGTTTCAGTTTACCACACTGGCTTTCTTCGTGGTGTAAACAAAATTCTGGGTGCAGTTTTACCCTTGAAGTTTACCTTTAATCCTATTAAAGCTGTTCTTATTTTATCATGAATAATTAATAACATAACTTATTTAACCTTTCCTGGCTTGAGAGAACAGAACAAAAACAGTAGGGGGAATCACACACACAAACACACATAGTTTTTAAGTGAAGAACCTGAACTAATCATCAGGGCAACTATGGGTTAAAGCACATATACACATTAAGGAAAATAAACTTTCTTATGAAGAAACTTAGGAAAAGGCTTACAATGATTAGAATTAGAATCCTAAATTGGTTTCCATATACTAGGCTGAATAATGCTGGAGTGAATGAACCAGGGACTACTACCAATGGGAAGCAGGAAACAAAGAGAAAAGACAGAAGGAAGTTTACACTTACTGAGTGAGCCCGCTACATAGGCAAATGGGATACAGAAAATAAATGGCTGTGTTCTAGCAAACATCACAGACAAAACAAGGAATGAAGCAGCAAAATATGAGGAATGAGAAACTGCACTAACAAACAGGACACAGTGGCTGGTATTTCTTTGTATTCAGCAGCTGTGCAGATAAAAATAGATACATAGAGAATGAGTCACAAAGCAGAAGGTGAGAAGCAATAGAGTTTAAAACAGAACCAAAAACAAAGAAGCTGCCAGTGTACAGCTTGGACATCTTACAGAAATGGCCTATCTCCAGAGGTACACAGTAAGTACTGTCTTTGAGAAGGAAACAAATAGCTTGGTGCTCAACATGATAGATAACTGGACAACAAACCAAAGCACAGTTCCTTACTGTAGCAATTTTGTGTAGCTGTGTTCAGTCCAGGACTGCGTATCTCTCTCTATGGGAAAAGAAAAGAAAACAATACAAAATGAAGCATAAACTATCTTTCTTGTTTCTTTCCTTTTTTGTCAACAAAAATTAAGCTTGAGGGCCACATGCATTCTATAATGACATTCATAATGCCATGCATAACCCATATGAGATAATAATGCACACAGTGTAACAATACATACCTATCATACATACTAATAACATCGTAACCTTGTGATTGTGTGAATGCCAGCATAGAACCTAAATATAAAAGAGAATGGAATAAATGTCCCAAACAAAGGATGACTGATACAAAAAGAATGGAAACAGCATGGTCCCTGAACAGTTTATTATATACTCTGTGGTGGACAGCCGGTGTCCATGCCCGGCCAGGACACCCCTTCACTGTATTTTCAGAGGGAGCAGCCCTGGACAGTGCAATACCTCTCCCTGGATGCTGGATAGCCGCCCCCCTGGGTTGGATTGGTGCCTCAGTTTCCCACACGGCTCCATGGGAATTGGAGTTGGGTGTAGCCCTATTGGGTCCCGTGGGTGCAGCTAGGGGGTGCTGCAGCTGGGGCTCCTGAGCCCGTCTGGACAGCATATTCGCCACACCAGAAGTGCAGCCGAATGTCGGCAATCAAGCACCTGGAGCACTTCCGGGTGCCCAATAAAAGGAGCCAGCAACCACCACTCAGCAGCTAAAGTTGGATAGAGGAGGACAAGGTTTCCTGATAGGAGTGGTGGTACAGAGGAGCAGTGCGTTTAATTTGTGTGTTGATCTTTTGGGACTATGTTGTGGTTGGGGGACACAGGGAAGACGTGCCCTCCAGCTGAAGAAAAATAAAAGTTTACATGTCCCTCCGTGTCCAATCTTTGTCGGGTCAGGCGCATATATAGCGCCTTTGTTACAACTTCTAAATCAAGTGTACCTACCTTTTTAACTATATTGAAGGCAGTCTTTTTTTAAGTACTGTTTAAGAGGAGTAATATTTCATAATATCTGTTACATAGACTTAAAACGTCCATTTTCTGTGGAATGCCTGTGTGGTTGTCTTTTGTGTTTAATTCTAGTAAATACTGTTTACTAGCTGATAAATGATTGTTGTTATTATGTTAGTGAAAACTAACAAGAATATTTTAAGAGTAACCAGGAGAAACAACATTGAATGAACTGAAAAAGCAAAGTCAAAAACCAGGAAATCTACTGCACCATTACCAAAGCAAAATCGAAAGTCAAAAACCAAGCTCAAAAAGTTTGAATTACAGTACAGTACCATGCTCCTAATTCGGTGAGTTATAAGAAATGTAATGATTTACATCATGAAGTAAAAGTACATAATAAACAAGAATAGTTACATTAGATATTTTAAATTTTAAAATGTGTGCTTCAATTTAAATGTTTAAAGAATAAATATTCTTGATTATATTAGAACTGTGTTTTTCATCCTTTGGTAAAGGTCCATAAAAGGCTAGATCTCTAGTAAAGGATCAGAAATCAAAAATAACATAATTTTCATAATCACTGACCTTGAAATAGTCTAGTAATAGTTTTTAATCTTGATAGAGAGCAAGAACAACCTGTAAAAAATTTAATATCAAAAATATTATATTCATGATCAGCCACCTTACAAATAGCGTAAAGCAACACTCCATGTGTCTATATTACTCATCCTCATTTTTTCAAAGTTTTGTGAACCCCTGGGCTCAATTGATGAGGCATGCACAACTTTAAGTCCTTCTGATCAAATTTGTGCTGAAGACACCTATCAGTGTACTCTTATTAGTACCTGCACAAAACATGGTCTGAAAATGGCCTAGCAATGAGGGTTTTTTGAGGTCTAGAGTGCCAAAAATAGGGGGAACCCTAAAAAGCTTGATGTCAGGCTTAACTAAACATGTAATTTAGTCATAATAACGGAGAAGACAAAATGGCTGTGATATAAATAACCAAAAATGGCAGAAATAATGGCCCAAATAAATTTACAAAACTGAAAGTAAGACTCAAATCACAAAAATTATGTCAGACTCAGAATCAGGGGTTAAAACCCCAAAACAAGTGTTCAGAGGAAAACATACACAAATTAAATAAAGATTCTATTCATAACAGCTGCTGAGTAGTGTGATTAAGCTTTTGGGAGATCTGGTTTGAGAAGATTTTATATCTACTGCAAGCCTTTTCTAACATAATACCTTTTTGTAATTCTGTTTGGGTATTCATTATAGGGTGGCACGGTGGTTCAGTGGGTAGCACTGCCGCTTCACAGTTAGGAGACCCGCGTTCGCTTCCTGGGTCCTCCCTGTGTCTGCGTGTGTTTCCCACAGTCCATATACATGCAGGTTAGGTGCATTGGTGATTCTAAATTGTCCCTAGTGTGTGGATGTGTGTGCGTGTGCCCTGCGGTGGGCTGGTGCCCTGCTCGAGGTTTGTTTCCTGCCTTGTGCCCAGTGTTGGCTGGGATTGGCTCCAGCAGACGACCCTGTAGTTAGGATATAGCGGGTTGGATAATGGATGAATATTCATTATGTAGGATGAGTAAAAGTGTTTTAAGTGCTTATAGATTTGTTTTGTTTTTCAGCAGTATATCAAATTTATATCATAATCATATCATTCTTATAGATGTTTTTCTGTTTTGTATTAAAAATTAGAAATTAAGAATTTGAAAATTTAATTGTTTTAAATAAAATTAAATAGTTAAACATTTTAGCAGTATTTCAAAATGATATCATGATCATACCATTAATATTTGACAAATATAGTACTGTTTACATGAGTGCTATTTGAATAATAATAGTACACCATTCTGAAGACATTACAAGAATATGGTACACATACATTAGGGAATTTCTGTCACCATATCCCTGCTCTGGCTGTTCCAGCAGGCTTGATTAAAAACTGGGCGTTCTTTGGCTCCTTTGCAAACATGTTACATACACATACTCTCTTTCTTAAAATAAGAATGTGGGTATTTGAGTTCAGTGATGAGTGATTTATATACCCTAATTAAGACTAGTGTTTGCTCTAGTAGTGGTCGCTTTTTTGTGGTCATTGTTTTGGAGTAGATGTTAAACCTTGGAAGCTATGTTTGCTCATATTTAATTTGGTTGAGGGTATTATTGGTTTCACCAAAGAAAAAGTGAATACAGTGGACCCTTGACTTATGAACTCAATTTGTTCGCTAGGGCTGGTTGTAACTCAAGTTGGTTGTAAGTCAAGACTATTTTTCCCGTAAGAAATAATGGAAATACCCATAATGCGCTCTGAACCTCCCACAGCAACACTTACTTAACCTTTTCATAATAAAAAAGGGTTGTATAATGTGCATAATTTACCAAAACACCAATAATTTTTCTAATGTACTAACCAAAAAGTTATAAAAAGTGCCTAGCCTACCAGAAACAACAATTTCATACTGTACTCACCATTTAATTTGAGATCTTTGGGCTGCAGGAAGGGAGGAGGAGGAGAATGAAACGGAAGGTGGTTATTGTTTAGAAGGAGTCTCCTTATGCAAATCTTTTCTTTGTAAAATTGTCGAGATGGATTTCGACATGCTGTACATATTAGTGAGATCGGTCACGAACGCCACTCTCATATTTCAGCACAATTTCCTTCTTCGTTTTGATTGTGATCGTTGTTTCTCAAGTTAATAATGACAGTAGTCGAGCACTCAGTTCAAAGCTGGTCGTGTTGTTAACTGCTGTAATAATACACTCCAAAGCTAGCCGGTTCTGACTCAGCCTGAAGACATCATCATGTGCCGCGCCAGCCCGCTAGCTAATATCCCTTAACAATCACTTTTTTTACCTTTGTTACCTTCTCTTCCTTCCTTAGCAATTATGCATCTTGCTTGCCATGGTCTTAGTGAATTATATATATAGATAAATCACTGCACTGACTGAAATTACGTCCACAAACACATGTATCTGGGCTCCGACTGACGCTTACGAACGCTCTTGGCTGTTTGTTTACAATCGCTCAAGCGGATACACGTGACCGCATTCGGGTCATAACACAAGATGTTGGTCGTAAATCAAAACAAAAATTTTGGTCATAAGTCAAGTTGTTTGTATGTCAGGCCGGTCGTATGTCAAGGGTCGACTGTAATTATTTTCCCTAATCCATTCTTGTTTAATTTATAACACTTTTTTATTGATCTTTAATATTCATCCACATAATGATTCAACCCAGTTGTTTATCACCACTTAGTATAAGTTTACTACTATGTGTGTTATTTTTTAACTTTGTTCTTACAGTGTTTATTTCCCTTAGACATCACAAATCAGAATTATATTGTGTTGTGTTATGTAAATCTGTTTTCTCTTTCATGTTTTATTCATGTATACATTTTAAAGGGACTTGTGACAACACACTTAACTAGATATTTAATAGAAAATATGTTAATATGTAAATATGATCAATAAAATAGAAGTGAATGGTTAGGCTCTTTATATTTCACTAGCAAAATACCCGCGCTTCGCAGCGGAGAAGTAGTGTGTTAAAGAAGCAATGAAAAAGAAAAACATTTTGAAAATAACATAACATGATTGCCAATGTAATTGTTTTGTCACTGTTGTGAGTGATGAGTGTTGTTGTCATATATATATATATACTGTACATACATATATATATCTACATATATATATATACATACATATGCATACACAAATACATACAAACACACACATATATACACACAAATACATATATATATATACATACACACACACATATATAAACATATATATACATATACATACATATCTACATATATACACACAAGCTATTTCGTATCAGTGCAATACGCTGCTTGTTAAAACGGATAACTCCCGCTCTTACGTGCAAGTCTGCGTGGATGTTATGAACTATGAAAAGTTCTATTTAAATTTTAAATAGAAGGAATTTTTATTTAGTCGACAGAAATATCTTTGGTAGGAATGGTAAAACAGACAGGAATATTATTCGTGAATAAATCAGCTCAAACCCTTAAACAACTTATAATATTTTGCTCTCCATAAAAATATATCCTGTCTAAATTATACAAGTTAGAAATAAAGTAAACGTTAAAAGAACAAACATTCAAATTTCTTTACTCTTATGTAATTTTATATAAAAAATAAACTTAGATTTTAAATATCCCAAAAGATTTTGCTCTCCATAAAAATATATCCTGTCAAAATTATACAAATTCAAATATGAACATGCTGCATAACAAAACCTGGAAATATAAATAAAATGTGTTCCTTTCAGCAATAACAAATCAAATCATTCAGTTGTCTTTGCTCATATGTCATTTTAGAGCTGGACGCCTGGCATCTTTTTTGGCACAGGTTCGTTTCTGTTTGGTGTGAGGTTCTGTGTTGTGGAGATTCTCAGGATGGATTGCAGGTGCTCATCAGTGAGGCGACTCCTGTGTGCTGTTTTGTTAGTCTTTATCACTGAGAAGAGCTTCTCACACAGATATGTGCTACCAAACATGCACAAGGTTCGAGCCGCATGTAGACGGACTTTTTGTTCTTCAAAGTCACCAAAGCGCCGTGCAAACTCAGTGCGCGCCAGTTTATCAGCAAAGTGCGTGTTTGGGAACACCGTAGTGACGACTTGGTTTAACATTACTTGGCAACAGGGAAAGTGGGGCAAGGTGCACTGGTGCATTTGTGTCTCCCATAAAAGCAGCTTCACTTGAAATCACTTTGTGATTGTGCACGGGTAAAACGTCCGCTGAAGTGTCAGATTCTTATTTAATTATTCTGCTTTCTGTATCTTCTGCATTGCATTCAGGTTACCCTGATGTTTTGTCTCATAGTGCCGTCTTAGATTAAATTCTGTAATTACAGCCACATTAGCTCCACAAATGAGACACACGGGTTCAGTAAACATATACTCAGCCTCCCATCGGTTTTAAAGGCTCTATTTTCAGAATCAACTTTTCTCTTCAGCATCGTGTGAGCTAGCTTCGCAATAACTTGCAGCATCATAAGCTAGACTTGATTAACGCGTAAGTGTTCGCAAGGCAGCTGAAGCGCTGCATTATGGGATCTGTAGTTTATTGTGTTACCAGCGCTTCATATACCCGGCCATTAATAACAATAATACAGTATATAAAATGATCTCGCGGGCGGATATAATTACACGCGGGCCGGATGTGGCCCGGCCCTTGAGTTTGACACATATGGACTAAATAGAACTTGAAAAGATATATTTTTCAAATGTGATCGCGCAATTCAGATAGAGTTGACGCACTACAGCCTGCATGCCTCAATAAGTCATCCTCCCCTCGCTCTTACTTTTTTACCGTTCATCTAATGAATACACTGAGTATGGCTTTACCAAAACAATCATTGATGGCGAATAAAGTATCCATTATTCGAGTATGTAGATCGGGATATATATATATACATATATATATATATACCAGCGTCGCAGCGAGAAGTAGTGTGTTAAAAAGCTAGAAAAGAAAAGGGAACATTTTAAAAATAACGTAACATGACTGTCAATATACAGTATTTGTTTTGTGAGTGTTACTGAGTGTTGCTGTCATCAAGGATTTGATTATCATTATTTCTTTCAATCAGGTTCGTATTTGTAGGATGTGTTGTGTTCAAGTTACATTCCGTGTTTGTCAATCGTTGTAAAGATGACAGGTTTCATTCATCGATTCGTTTCTTACTGCATCAATAAACAGCTCGTCTTCTTCTTTATCTGAGACCTGACACACTGCATGCACGGGTTTTTTACACTGTCTTCCTTTAGCGGGACATTGACTTTTTCCACGTGTGCTTTGTTTCCGCAGTAGCTGGATTTATGAATATGCTTGTATGTATCAGGCGCTTCATATTTTTGCTGCCTTTTCAATTGTGTAATTCGGTTTTTGTTCAGCGCTCTTTGGAACTGTTGCTTTTTATCTGTGCACTGCGTCAGTTCACGTGAGCCGCTCGGTGTACATGCATCGAAGGTTCCCAGCTGTGCTGGTGCCATCTCGTGCTATGTCCATGGCTGTATTTAATGTTACCTTAGTCCTTTCTCTCGCAGTTTCGCTGAGTTTGTGTCAAACACCACCCTGACCATCTCATCTTCCTCTCCATAAGCACAGTCCTTCACCCGTGAATATTTAGTGGGAGTTTGCTATTGGATTGCCGCTGACGGACGGCCTTATATGGGCAGGCACTAAATTACAAACCCCAGCGGAAGCCTGTCTATGAACTTAATTTAAAGTGTAGGTTTACATCGTGCTTTGTTTCCGAAGTAGCAGAACTCATGAATATGGTTGTATATGTCACTTTCGCCGCTTCTTATTGTTTCGCTGCCTTCTCAATTATATAATGCATGTTTTCTTCAGCGCTTTTTGGAGGTCTTCCTGGTTTTCTATGTACTGCGTGATTACGTGGGAGGCGTGATGATGTCACACGAAACTCCGCCCCCACGGCGTTCAAGATCATCTCCATTACAGTAAATGGAGAAAAACAGCTTCCAGTTATGACCATTACGCGTAGAATTTCGATATAAAACCTGCCCAACTTTTGTAAGGAAGCTGTAAGGAATGAACCTGCCAAATTTCAGCCTTCCACCCACACGGGAAGTTGGAGAATTAGTGATGAGTCAGTGAGTGAGTGAGTGAGTGAGTGAGTGAGTGAGGGCTTTGCCTTTTATTAGTATAGATCAGTTTAGTCTTAAGTTGAGTTACAGGTAAGTATGGTGTGTACTTGTATAATGTGACAGATAGGGGCGCTGCCGTCTCCTGGAACCCTCAGACCAGACGCCAGACACCAGGTAAAAGTCCAATAATTTGACTTTTTATTATAATAAAGTGCACAAAACACTCTCCACTCCACAATACTCATATAACACTAATCAATACACAATAATAAATCATAATCCTCCTCTCCCAGACGCGTTGTCCCTCTGCCACCCGACTCAGCTCGCCCATCTGGGATCTCTCACGGTCTCTTATAGTTCTTGACCTGGAAGTGCTTCTGAACCCTCAGTCCATGTGACTTCCTAGCACTTCCGGGTCAGATCAAAACCCTTCTTTTTCATCCTGGAAGTATGTCATTTCCTGTTGCTGTGCCTAAGACATACTTCCGGGTTATAGGGAAAATAAACGTCTCTGAGACTCCCTGCAGTGTCTCCTGACGTTATCCAGCAGGGTTGTGTACTAAAACTACATAGTCCATGATGCCCTGCTGGAATTCGGGGCATCTCCATGTCGCAGAGGGCTCCCTCTGGCGGCCTGGGGGTATTGGCCAGGATGAATGGCCGGCCATAGTCCACAAGAAGTATTTAGTGACTGTTCTTTGAAAGATTGGAATGATTGAAAAAGTTGTAATTGTGTGTTTTTCTGTTTATTTTCACTGTTTTAAAAGCTTTTTTGTATTTTTTTTCTGCTTTTATACACTGCAGCATACACAGCGGCACATACTGATGAGGTAACAGGGAATCCTTGCTGATAGCTCAGTTGCCATGCCACAGCTGTACTGTAACTGTACACATTATTCACTTGTTCTCCAGCATGTGGAATTATAAGGCAGTGGTGTCAGGGTGTAGTCAGTGGCTAAGGATGTAGTTGGCAGTGAATGGAAAATGTAACTGCAGACATTTTTACTGCATTCCTACATATTTATAAAGCTTTGGTATTTAAGCTCACTATATAAAGGCAGTATATAAAAGAATCCCATTGTTAGAATCTCATGTGAAAGAAAGGGACACAATTTGTGATAAAATTTAAGTTAAAAAGAAAAAGAACACATGACAATCTGGTATTTCAGAAAAAAAGAATAACTGATGAAGAACAATGGTATTGTATGGAAATAAGTAATGTTTACAAAAAAATTATGAGGATGGAAAAAAAAACAAACTTATTTAACCTTAGTTTTTGCTTATAATACTCTGGTTTTCACCTTGGTATTTTTCTGTTTATGAGCTTCTCCTTCAGATTAGTCAGCTAGACTAAAAAGATTTAATGATTTTAACCTTTACTGTTCAGGGGCTAAAATTTAATGATGTTGCAATAAAGCCCCCATTCACCCCCTCCCACACACATTTTTTAAGTGTTCCTGTAGGATAGATCATGATAGTATTGATTAGTTACACAGGCAGTCTTGGGTTATAAACGAGTTCTTCTTCTGCCAGCGTTCATAGCCTGATTTTGTATGTGCATCAGAACTTGCACTTACAATGTCCATTAATGGAAATATCTGCACACATGCTCAATGTTTTATTAATTAATTTAAAGAAAATCATTTGAAACATATCAATAAAAAGAAAGTGAAGCAGTATTACTTGACTTTGACGCAATCATTTGCAACTAAAAAGAATCACGAGTATGTAACGAATGTCGATCTTATGCTTGCAGATCCTACAGTTTTTAATACTGCTAAAGTACCCCATAGAATTGAAAATGGGATGACAATGGCATGAAAACCCACCACTAACCAACAAATGATTTCTCTTGAAGTGCCCAGGTAGCACTTTGATACATATATTTATACACTTTTTACATCTTCATTTTGTACCTATCCAATATTTACAGTAAACACAATTCATATGTATACTGTATAGGTGTATTATTCTAATTTTATCAATCAGCTTGGCTTCTGCTTATAGCTGATTGCTGAAAAGGTATCTAAAAATAGAGAAAATGAAATGTAAACATCATGTTTTCTATTTGCAGATACTCCTGTTATGTGCATTACTGATTCATTTAGTGTATTTTAAACTGCAAAGCCTCCAGTCAAACTTGCATACAAGTTTCTAGTTCTTTGTTTTGCATCTTGTCATTCTCTTGAATTATTAATATATCTGAATTATTAATATACAGTGACATTTTAGTGAATATTTCTTTCTGCATATGTGAGCTTGCCAATTATAGATACCTTTTAGCATTCTATGCATTTTTCATGTCTTTGGGTGTTTGTAGGTTTATATTACTTACACCGTCATTATGTCATTAAGTCTCATATATTGCCAAATGTTGATCCACACATTCTTCTCTTCTTTAGGCAAACACACTCTTTAATGGAAGGTTTCTCAAGCATGGCTTTGTTATGTAATGTGTGTTTTTCTCCTGCTGTGTTCACAGTCTTCCTGGAAAAAGGTGAAGATAATGGTGAAATTCTATCAGCAACAACATGCATACTGTATCTTTGATAAACTAAGGATTATAGAATCCCGTTTATTTTAACTGTTCTAATCTGTTCTGTCCTGAATGATTACTTACTGTAAATTTGGGGTACCTCACTTGCAAAAATATCACAAAGAAATATCATTTAGAGATATGTTAGTCAGAATAGGGACAGCAGTGTGTATATGCATACCTATACCTGACTATGTATTAACGTCAGAAGAAATAGAAAACCTTTTCTATTATTTTTACATATGATAATTTGAATTATTTGTTGCTGGGGACTTCAGTTGTTCAAATGCATATTGAAGTATTTTGTACTACACACTATTTATGTTGAACACTTGGTAGGCATGTTGGATTATTTGTTAGTACTGATGCCTCAAAGCCCTACGGAAAATGGGTTGGAATCCTGACCTAGTCACTGTCTGTGAGTAGTTTATACATTTTTACTTTTTTTGTTTTTTTTATGCTGGGGTTTTGATCAACCTGGTACATAGATTTTCCTCTCATGTTCAATGAGACATCAAGCAAATTGAAACTTTTTTATTGCCTAACTGAGCATATTACAACATTCAAGCTTTCAATGCAGCTAAGGCCTCTTCTTCAGGCAAAATGTAATCATAATGGCTAGCACAGTACAATACCCTACTACCCTCCTATTCTAAAGTTATGCAAGTTTTGTTTATTCTCAACTCTAAACTGGCTGTGTTTGAGGGATCGTGTGTGTGAGTGACTTTGTCCCATCATAGACTGATATCTAGTTCAGATTTGTTTCCAAACTTTTGTCTGATGCTATTTGAATATTCACTGGTACCCTGCAATTTATAAAGGTACAGTTGTAATGTAGGACAGAAATGGATGGTATATATTGTAGACTAATTATTTTGTGTTATGATATTCTTGTTTTTTTTGCATTGTTTGTAGAAAAAAGTCATTAACAAATAGAACTGTTGTTGCATAGATCTTCTATAAATAATGATTGCAACCCACTGCTGGGATTGCCAGAGCCAAAAAAAGAAAACCTGTGTTCTGTGTTATGGTTACTACTTATAGAACTTAAATTTAGAACTTAGATCTAGAAGTCATAGCTAATTGTTATTTGATTATTTTGTTATTTTATTATTTAACAGCCATCTGCAAACCATTCTTCCACTTCTTTGCCTTCAAAACAAGTAATTCAAAACATTTATTGTACATAGCATTTCAGTCCTTTCTTCTAATAGTTTATCTTACATATAATGCTGAATATTGTCAAGACATCCATCCATCCATCCATCCATCCTCTTCCGCTTATCCAAGGTTGGGTCGCGGGGGTAGCAGCTTAAGTAGAGAAGCCCAGACTTCCCTCTCCCGCCACTTCTTCCAGCTCTTCTGGGAGAATCTCAAGGCGTTCCCAGGCCAGCCGGGAGACATAGTCCCTCCAGCGTGTCCTGGTCTTCCCGGGGCCTCCTCCCGGTTGGACGTGCCCGGAACACCTCACCAGGGAGGCGTCCAGGAGGCATCCTGATCAGATGCCCGAGCCACCTCATCTGACTCCTCTCGATGCGGAGGAGCAGCGGCTCTACTCTGAGCCCCTCCCGGATGACTGAGCTTCTCACCCTATCTTTAAGGGAAAGCCCAGACACCCTGCGGAGGAAACTCATTTCAGCCGCTTGTATTCGCGATCTCGTTCTTTCGGTCACTACCCATAGCTCATGACCATAGGTGAGGGTAGGAAGGTAGATCGACTGGTAAATTGAGAGCTTTGCCTTACGGCTCAGCTCCTTTTCACCACGACAGACCGATGCAGAGCCCGCATCACTGCGGATGCCGCACCTGATCCGCCTGTCAGTCTCACGCTCCATTCTTCCCTCACTCGTGAACAAGACCCCAGATACTTGAACTCCTCCACTTGGGGCAGGATCTCTCCCCCAACCCTGAGAGGGCACTCCACCCTTTTCCGGCTGAGGACCATGGTCTCGGATTTGGAGGTGCTGATTCTCATCCCAGCCGCTTCACACTCAGCTGCGAACCGATCCAGAGAGAGCTGAAGATCACGGCCTGATGAAGCAAACAGGACAACATCATCTGCAAAAGCAGTGACCCAATCCTGAGTCCACCAAACCGACCCCTTCAACACCCTGGTTGCGCTTAGAAATTCTGTCCATAAAAGTTATGAACAGAATCGGTGACAAAGGGCAGCCCTGGCGGAGTCCAACTCTCACTGGAAACGGGCTCGACTTACTGCCGCAATGCGGACCAAGCTCTGACACCGGTTGTACAGGGACCGAACAGCTCTTATCAGGGGTCCGTACCCCATACTCCCGAGCACCCCCACAGGATTCCCGAGGGACACGGTCGAATGCCTTTTCCAAGTCCACAAAACACATGTAGACTGGTTGGGCAAACTCCCATGCACCCTCCAGGATCTGCTAAGGGTGAAGAGCTGGTCCACTGTTCCGACCAGGACGAAAACCACACTGTTCCTCCTGAATCCGAGGTTCACTATCCGACGGACCCTCCTCTCCAGAACCCCGAATAGACTTTTCCAGGGAGGCTGAGGAGTGTGATCCCTCTATAGTTGGAACACACCCTCCGTCCCCTTTTAAAGAGGGGACCACCACCCCGGTCTGCCAATCCAGAGGCACTGTCCCGATGTCCATGCGATGTTGCAGAGACGTGTCAACCAAGACAGTCCTACAACATCCAGAGCCTTAAGGAACTCCGGGCGATCTCATCCACCCCGGGGCCCTGCCACCAAGGAGTTTTTTGACCACCTCGGTGACTTCAGTCCCAGAGATGGGAGAGCCCACCTCAGAGTCCCCAGGCTCTGCTTCCTCATTGGAAGGCATGTTAGTGGGATTGAGGAGGTCTTCAAGTACTCCCCCACCGACCCACAACGCCCGAAGTCGAGGTCAGCAGCGCACCATCCCCACCATATACGGTGTTGACACTGCACTGCTTCCCTTCCTGAGACGCCGGACGGTGGACCAGAATCTCCTCGAAGCCGTCCGAAAGTCGCTCTCCATGGCCTCTCCAAACTCCTCCCATGCCCGAGTTTTGCCTCAGCAACAACCGGCCGCATTCCGCTTGGCCTGCCGGTACCTATCAGCTGCCTCCAGAGACCCACAGGACAAAAAGTCCTATAGGACTCCTTCTTCAGCTTGACGGCATCCCTCACGCGGTGTCCACCAACGGGTTGGGGATTGCCGACAGGCACCGACCACCTTACGGCCACAGCTCCGGTCAGCCGCCTCAACAATAGAGGCACGGAACATGGCCCATTCGACTCAATGTCCCCACCTCCCTCGGGGCGTGGTTGAAGTTCTGCCGAGGTGGGAGTTGAAGCTACTTCTGACAGGGGACTCTGCCAGCCGCTCCCAGCAGACCCTCACAACACGCTTGGGCCTACCAGGTCTGACCGCATCTTCCCCACCATCGGCCAACTCACCACCAGGTGGTGATCAGTTGACAGCTCGCCCCTCTCTTCACCCGAGTGTCCAAGACATATGGCGCAAGTCCGGCGACACAACCACAAAGTCGATCATCGACCTGAGGCCTAGGGTGTCCTGGTGCCAAGTGCACATATGAACACCCTTATGCTTGAACATGGTGTTCGTTATGGACAATCCGTGGCGAGCACAGAAGTCCAATAACAAAACACCGCCGGGTTCAGATCGGGGCCATTCCTCCCAATCACGCCCTTCCAGGTCTCACTGTCATTGCCCACGTGAGCATTGAAGTCTCCCAGCAAAACGAGGGAATCCCAGAAGGTATGCCCTCTAGCACCCCTCCAGAGACTCCAAAAAGGGTGGATACTCCAAACTGCTGTTCGGCGCATACGCACAAACAACAGTCAGGACCCTTCCCCCCACCCGAAGGCGGAGGGAGGCCACCCTCTCGTCCACCGGGGTAAACCCCAATGCACAGGCTCCAAGTCGGGGGGCAATAAGTATGCCCACACCTGCTCGGCGCCTCTCACCGGGGGCAACTCCAGAGTGGTAGAGAGTCCAGCCCCTCTCAAGGAGATTGGTTCCAGAGTCCAAGCTGTGCGTCGAGGTGAGTCCAACTATATCTAGCCGGAACCTCTCGACCTCGCGCACTAGCTCAGGCTCCTTCCCCTTCAGAGAGTGACATTCCACGTCCCAAGAGCCAGTTTCTGTAGCCGAGGATCAGACCGCCAAGGTCCCGCCCGGCCACCACCCAACTCACACTGCACCCAACCTCCTTGGCCCCTCCCATAGTTGGTGAGCCCATGGGAAGGAGGACCCACGTTACCTCTTCGGGCTGTGCCCGGCCGAGCCCCATGGGTGCAGGCCCGGCCACCAGGCGCGCCATCGAGCCCCACCTCCAGGCCTGGCTCCAGAGGGGCCCGGTGACCAGCGTCGGGCAAGGGAAAGCGTCTCCAAGTTTTATTCTTCATTGGAGGTTTGGAACCGTTCTTTGTCTCATCCCTCACCTAGGACCAGTTTGCCTTGGGTGGCCCTACCAGGGGCATAAAGCCCCGGACAACATAGCTCCTAGGATCATTGGGACACACAAACCCCTCCACCACGATAAGGTGACGGCTCAAGGAGGGGTATTGTCAAGACATTAAAGAAAAGTATGGTTCAGTAGTAGCCTTTCATACAACAAAAATGAATAAGCAGTTGGAAAAAATGATTACATATTATTTGACCTCCTCATGAGAAGGGATTTTGTTCAAGCACAGATTCATTTTCTACATATTGTTCATAGCAGTGATCTGAATTTACTCAAAGTGAGTCAATTGAACAGTCAAGACACTCTTCACATAATTTACAGCAGTGAATGTAATGGATGAGCAATTGTCTGCTATTAAGCAGCTGTACAAACACCAAAAATCTGTGAGCTAAGCAAAGATCAGAGGAAGCTTAGCTAGAAAATTTTATCTCTAATGATGCTGTAAGGTGAAAAGGTACCTCTTTAGTAAAGCAAACTCTTCTTTCTCAAAGATGATGTCTCTGCTGGCACCATAACATCACTGAAAATATTGTGTTTGGAGACGGTCTCTGTCTCGTGGTCAAAGGATCTTTACCTTTTTGTATCTTAGCAATTGGTTGTCAATGGCAGTGATGCATTCAAGGATTTAAAAATATATAGCCCTCATCTGTACAAAATGTACCTGTGGCACTTAAATAATACAATAAGATTTATAAGACTTCAAAATCTACTATGAGAGCAAACTGTTTCTGTGTATTGGTTGTGTATCACTTAGTTCTCTCTCGAGCTATGCCCTTCACACTGGCCGGTTTTGTAATGACACATGAGTTATGATATAGTTGAAAGCTGCTGAAAGATACATTGTGGATATCTTTTTGTGAGACTTTCCAATCTAATGTTGTTTCATCATTTTATCAGATTACCTATAACATGCATATAACAAAAAAGGTTCAAACTAACCAAGTTTCTTTTGCAGATGGTAGATAGGAAGAAATGTCAAAAACAGCTATATACCTGTTATCTATAACCACTTACCTGTCTTACAGTCCATGCTGCATCCAGCATGTTTCACCCTTGGTGACTCTTTGGCAGGCTGCTCACTGTTAGGAGCTGTCTTTACTTCAGTACAGCTTACCACCAATACAGGGCTTCACAAGGGCATGCCGTTGCACCATTAAAGATTCATAACAATATAACCTCCCAACCCAGTAGTAGCAGTCAGACTTTAAGCTTTCACTCAAAAACTATATTTATTTGTACTTACTGTTGTTGGTTTTGATTCAGATTAAATAATAATATCATACAAGCTGGGTAGTTTAAATCTTCATGTCGCACCCAGATGCTGTTCTCAATCAAAACGTGTATGTGTGTGTGTGTGTATATATATATATATATATATACTTTGCATGTATATATATATATATGTATATATATATATATATATTGTGAACGCTGGCCCCGGCACAGACAGGCGGACAACATATTTTGCACCCACACACTGTTTATTTACAATACTATTTACAGTTTTGCTCACGTGCACCCCCAGTGCCTTCTTGCACCGATTTCCCCAATGTCCAGGTCCACAGTCTCTTGTGCCTTCCTGGCCGCCTCCTGTCCTCTCTCAAGCTTCGCCAACACTGCCTCCCGACGTCCACCCTGACTGGAGGGAGGCGGTCCCTTATATAATGCTCCCGGATGAGCCCCAGGTGTTCCCGGTATCCCCTCCTTAGCCACGCCCCAGCGTGGCGGAAGTGTCGCTGTCCTCCTGGCAGCTCTCCGGGCGCCACATAAAGTCTTCCCTCCAGCACTTCCTGGTGTGGCGGAAGTGCTGGGCTCCAGGGACAATTAGGCACTGGGGCGCCGCCTGGCGGTGGCCACGGGTCCCTACATGGCTGGGCTTCAAAGCCCCTACCCGAGGCCCCTGCATAACCAGGATGGACGCCCCCTCGGTCTGGAGGAGGCACACGCCCTCCTCTGGTCCTCCAAGGTGTCCCGGCCGGGGCTGGAGCACGGGATAAACCGGCATCGGGGCGCCGCCTGGCGGTGACCACGGGCCCCTACAGGGTAGGGCTTCCATGCCCTCGACCCGTGGCTCCCAACAGAACCAGGACGGACGCCCCCTCGCGGTCTGGAGGAGGCACAAGCCCTCCTCATGTCCTCCTGGGAGCCCGCCGGGACCACAATATATATATATATATATATATATATATATATATATATATATATATATATATATATATATATACTGTGGTGGTACCCAGCCGGGATGCCTAGGAGGACTGGAGGAGGGCTTACGATATGAGGACAATACCTGTGGAGCCCTGGCCCTCAGCACTTCCGCCACACCAGGAAGGGACGATGAAAGCTAATCAGGAGGCACCTGGAGCACGTCTGGGTGAGTTTAAAAGGGGCCACCTCCCTCCATTCGATGGCTGGAGTCAGGAGGAAGAGAGACAGACCTCGGGAGGAGAGGAGTGGAGGCGGACCTGAGAAGAAGAGGCTTTGGAAGGGCCAGGACTTTGGGGAAGTACTAGGGGTTGTGTGTGTGCTTTGGAACTGTAAATAATGTATAATAAACGTGTGTTGGGTGAACTTTCGGTGTCCTCCTGTCTGTGTCCGGCCATACATTATAAAATACATATATATATATATATATATATATATATATATATATAGTATATAGATATATACATATGTACTAGGGGGGCCAAGCACCCTGACACCTTCGGAGCCCAACCCTCAGTTGCGGCCAGAATATAGTAAAATCTGTTAATGTACAAAAGAAAAATTTTTATTTATTGGAGTCAAAATCACAAAATTCTATAAATATATAAAAAAAATATTCATTATTACTTAACGGAGTAAAAATCATGAAATGAGAATAAAATATTTACTCTCTTACCGATTGGAGTATTCTCGTTAAACTGAGGTTCACTATGCTTGATGAGTATTTATAAGAGAATAAATACAACGATCCATTCGTTTTAACTGACATTCTTATAGATAAAACTTTTTTAAAAGAATGATTTTATTTATTTAAATAACAGGAAAAATCACGTGAAAAATAAAGTGGTATGCAATGGGTCATTGTAACTCAACCTTCAGCTAACTAAATCACCTAAATACAAACATTGGTGTTATGAATAATTTCAATATAATTTAATAGTTTGTTCCTGTGAAAGAAAGTTTATTTGATCAAAAGTAAAAACCATGACAATCTTGATATTAAAAGCCACTACTTTCTTGGTATTTTAGTTTGTAATTTAAAAATGGAATAAGAATCTGAAAATCTAACAACATCACATTATATGTAGGTTTTAAAATAAGCCCAATTTAAAGAATGACAAAAAAGTGACATAAAAATGTCACATAAAATCGTTGCACAAAATCATTGCACTGTTAGGTTTAGGATTTTATATATATAGAGTAAATATGTGTATATACAGTATATATATATATGTATATATTTACGTATATTTACGTTTGTCTGGGGTTCTTACCCGGCCTGGATGCCTGGAAGGATCGGTGGCTTAGGAGAGGACCACAGGAGAAGAGGAAAAAGGTTTTAACCTGTTGGGACCTATAGCCACCGCCAGGGGGCGACTTAATCCTCGTGGGACCCGGAAACAGTTACTTCCGCCAGACTCGGCAATGTGGCGGAGGAACCTGCTAGGGACTCCCGGTGTGCTTCCGGTGCAAAGGGCAGCACTTCCACCACACCAGCAAGTGCTGCCGGAAGGACGTCATTAGCCACCTGGAGCACATCCGGGTGGGAATAAATGGGGCCGCCTTCCTACAATCGGGGAGCTAGAGTCAGGAGTGGGAGCAGGACAAAGCTCCCAGGAGGAGAGGAAAAGTCGGCCAAGGACTGAGAGAAAGAAGCCCATATTGTGATTATTGCTGTGTGCATTGTGTGTGGTGTTCGGGACTGTGAACCTGTGTTTACTGGTGCTTAATAAACGTGTGCTTTTATAAAAATGTGGTATATATATATATATATATATATATATATATATATATATATATATGTGTGTGAGTGAGAGAGAGAGGGGGAGTATTCTAAAGGTGTAAGTTTTTTTATATTTGCTGCTCAGAGTTGATACAAATTATGATGATACAAATTATCTTTACAGCATGATGCTTCCAGAAACATACTTCACTGTAGGTACAAGGTATTTTGAGGAATGGGTAACTTTCCATATTACCCCAAAGTAGCTACATCTGGGTCTAGTTTAACCATGAACATTTTCCCAAAAAGTCAATAGTTTACCTTCATGCTTCCTGGTAATCTCCATCCAGATCTTGATACTCTCCTACACAAATTGGTGTTGCCTCAGAACTCCGTATATACACTGTGTGCACAATTATTAGGCAAGTGAGTATTTTGACCATATCATCATTTTTAATGCGTATATTCCAACTCCAAGCTGTATTAACTTGAATGCTTATTGGGTTTAAGCACATCAGGTGATGTGTATTTGTGTAATGAGGGAGGGTGTGGCCTAAGGAGATCAACACCCTATATCAAGGTGTGCAGAATTATTAGGCAGCTAGTTTTCCTCAGGCAAAATGGGCCAAAAAAGAGATTTAACTGACTCTGAAAAGTCAAAAATTGTAAAAGTCTTTCAGAGGGATGCAGCACTTTTGGAATTGCTAAGATATTGGTGTGTGATCACAGAACCATCAAACATTTTGTTGCAAATAGTCAACAGGGTCGCAAGAAATGTGTTGAGAACAAAAGACGCAAATTAGCTGCCAAAGATTTGAGAAGAATCAAACGTGAAGCTACCAGGAACCCATTATCCTCCAGTACTTTCATATTCCAGAGCTGCAACCTACCTGGAGTGCCCAGAAGTACAAGGTGTTCAGTGCTCAAAGACATGGCCAAGGTAAGGAGGGCTGAAACCCAACCACCACTGAACAAGAAACATAAGTTGAAACGTCAAAACTGGGCCAAGAAATATCTGAAGACAGATTTTTTTCAAAGGTTTTATGGACCAATGAGATGAGAGTGACTCTTGATGGACCAGATGGATGGACCTGTGGATCAGTAATGGCACAGAGCTCCACTCCAATGTGGAGGTGGGGTACTGGTATGAGCTGGTATTTTTTAAGATGAGCTAGTTGGACCTTTTTGCATTGAAGATGAACTCAAAATCAACTCCCAAACCTACTGCCAGTTTTTCGAAGACACTTTCTTCAAACAGTGATACAGGAAAAGACCATGATTTTTATGCAGGCCAATGCTCCATCACTTGCATCGAAGTTCTCACTGCGTGGCCAGCCAGTAAAGGCCTTAAAGATGAAGGAATAATGACATGGCCCCTTCCTCATCTGACCTAAACCCTATCGAGAACTTGTGGGCACTTCTTAAACGCTAGATTTACGGGGGAGAAAAACAATACACCTCTCTGAAGAGTGTCTGGGAGGCTGTAGTCACTGCTCCACAAAAAGCTGATCGTCAACAGATCAAGAAACTGACTCCATGAATGGAAAGGCTTATGACTGTTATTGGAAAGAAGGGTGGCTATATTGGTCATTGATTGATTGATTTATTTTTTTTGAAATATCAGAGATGTTTATTTGTAAATTTTGAGGTGTTTGTTTATTATTCTCACTATAACAGATGAAAATAAACAAGTGAGATGGGAAAATTTTCATTTTTCCTTTGGTTGCATAATAAATCTGCACACTAATAGTTGCCTAATAATTGTGCGCACATATGTATTCCCCTGATGATGTTCACACTCACATTTCCGTTGTGAAACATTCAGGTTTCAGGTTTATTAACATTTTGGATTGACTGATAGCACTGTGTTTGTTCCATATTAAAATTAATCCTCAAAAATACAACTTGCCTAATAATTGTGCACACAGTGTAGTTTTAGTGATTGATCTTCACTCCATGCTAAGCCACTTGAATGTCTAGGGTATACAAAATGACTGTTGGCTTTGATTAGAATCAGTCTCAATTTGAATTTTTATTGTCGTTTTCATTGTGTGATGCAGCATTGTTTTCTCAATGTAGCCAATGGTGTTGCAACTGAAATCCAGGCATTTTTATATAGTTTTTAACCCTTTATCCAATCTGTGCGTTTTTAAAACTTTATTTCTTACCTCTTATCAACATTCTTTATTCTTCCTATTCATTGTGATGGTGCAGGTCGGTTCCTTGCTTCCTCTTAGTTTTTGGGAGCCTCTTGAACCCAACACTGTTGATAGTCATGACTGGGATGAGCGTGGTAAAAGAGGACAAAACACACCAAGCAAGGGGGTGGTGAAAAGTGCAAGTGCTTTTATTATAAAACATCTAAAAAACAAGTGCCCCAAGTGCAGTGCTCAAAACTATCAATAAATAATCCATAAAAAATGTCTGCTGTGGAGGTTAAATCAATAAATAGAAAAATAAGTTAAAAATGAGGTTAAAACAACGCAGAGCAGGAAACTCATTATAAAATCCATAAGCGCGGCTTTCCTTTAAAACTGACGCCTCTCTGCCTTATCCTATTCAGACCTCGCAGCCCAGAAAGATGTTGACCAGCAGGTGCAGACACCCTTATCATCTGGCCTATGTCCCCTGGCCACCTATCAAAGCCGCCCGCAGGCAACCTCGAGCCCTGGTCCACCCCAGCCGCTGCTAATCCAGGTGTTCTGTACTCCCACCACTGTCATCTTAAAGGCTGCTCCTAGCGAGAGCACCTTCAGACCATAATGGTTGCTTCTGCTTCCCAAAGACACTCAACAGCAGCGACCCACAAGCCCCCTCCTGTGCGATGACCATTCACTCCTTCTTGGGGCTCTACTCCCATCCACCTGCTTCCACTCTGTTCACCGGCTTATTTCCTCTCTCTTTCGCCTGCCTGCTCCTTCTCCCATGTTTTTAATCCCCGCTCTATTCCTGACTCCTTCTTTTTTTTTTTCCTTAGCATGCACTTCCCTTTTAAATGTTGGGGTGCTGTCGCAGGTGTGATCGCCTGATTGCTGCCCCGGGTTGATAATAAGGCAATTAGACTTCCAGCACATACCGGCATGGCAATGCATGAACGGTTGACCATCTCGCACTAACCCAGAAATGGGGCATCTTCACTGCATATCGCTCGCACCTGCTCAACTCCCTAGCACATGCTCGTTCATTATTTATTTATTTATTCATTAAAACGGCCACTCTTTTTGAGCCGAGGACCAACTATACCACATTCATGTATTTCCTTCAGATTTGTTGTGTAACCAAACAGTTTTGAGTAGAATATTTTTTATATGCAAAAAAACAAATATGATAAGAACATTATTCTGTATCTTCATTAGGAAAATGCTTTTCAAATGTAACTGGTTAAACACATCAGATGACAAGAGTCTGTACACTTACACAAGCAGCATATATGTGTTTTTGACTTTATGTTCTGGAGAGAAATAACAGGTAATTTTGTTTTAAAACTACTTCTTCTGGAGTGTTTCTCAGCATTACATTGTCTCTTTCATATATACTCTACCTGTAGGCTTGTCTTATTACTTTCCTCTTATGTAGTATAGGAGAAAGTATTTGTTGAATTTTGATTTTAATTGTTTAAAGACTTTTCACATTTTAGGCAACAGAAAACATGATTTGATCATGATGTTTTTTAATGTGCAAATGTGTTTCTATTCCAGTGGAAGTATATATGTGGGTTTATATACACCACACAAAACTCATGAATGAGACCAACTAGTGAGATCGGATTTTGCAGTTTTATTATAATCCTGAAACGCTAGACTCCAATTGATTTTGAGCAAAATCAGTTTACTGGAACTTCTGTTTTAGTGCTTATGATTTATATTTTTATTACTGGAAGTTACCCCAGGTGTTTCTTTCTCAAAACACTGTTTTAAATTAAAAAAGAAGGAAACATAAAGACCTAAATATTTTGGGTGAAACATTTTTTCTTATTTTCAAAATAATTTTGGTTTCAAAATAATTTTGTGTTTAGCACACAATTTAAAAGCATAAAGGTGACATACTAATTATTGATTTTTTTTTTCTGTCCTTTACTACAACATTCAGGCGGTTGCATGGAAAACTGTTTGAGGTCCTGATTTTGGCCTTGCCACTTTACTAGTGGTGGTTTCTCTCATGATCAAGACAAATAATTTGCTAGTAAATTTCTGATTTTGACCCAGTGCTTGTCCCTGGCACAAATATATGGTTTTTGCATGTTTAAATAATGTTTCTGCAACGACTGCTCCTTTGTTCATCAAAAAATATGTCTAGTGCATAAATACTTAATATACATTTGAGTAATCAGAAAGGCTTATGTGAAAAATTCCTTAGTTTTGTTCAGTTCTTTATATTCTGAGGTTCAGTTACATCTTCAAAAGTTACTATTAACACATTATACTACAGTTTACCAATAATAATTGTCACATACAGTTGTTTTCTACATGGGAGTTTCAGGGTATAGACATTATAGTGATATTAATTAAATCTCTACATTCCAGATATATTCACTCCAATCAGATTTAAATAGCCCCTTCCCTGTGTCTGCTCTGTACCATATAAGGAGGATATTATACATAGGCATATTCCCTAAATAGGACAAAAACATTTACAAATATTTCAGTCTAGTAATGGCCCCAGTGGGATAGTTTAATACGATTATTCTGGCTTATGCATGTATTGAGGAATGTTTGTGGATTGGCATTGCTCAAGGCTACACATGGTACTGATAGTTATAGCTGACAAGAAATGAAGAGAATGGCATCTTGAACTTTAACAATATCTTCCTTACATTCTTGCATCAGTGTTGAATGTATTTGGTTTTAAAATTTGGAAAGTGTAAAATCAATCAACAAGAAGCAGACTTCTTGTGTACTACTGTGATTGTCAAAGACGGTGGGTGAATATGAGGTTATGTAACATCCCTTCCTCAATGTGAGACTGACTTCAGCTAGATAATATCTTATGTGAATGGACAACATCAACTTGAAGAACTGAACATGGCATTGGTAGTCTGTTAGCTTAAATTATTATATAGGCCTTGCCTAGCTGTACAGAGGGAAGTACAGAAAAACAAATATGTAATGCCAAAGCTTAGGAGTTGCCTAGATATGAACCACTACACAAGCACAGTAAGTAGTAAGAGAGTATGCAATAATTGAATTGACAGTAACAAAAATGTCAGACACAGCATCTGATGTATACTAGCTGTACTACCCGAAATCTAAGTGATCAATGTAGATGCCAGTGTTAACATTTGCAATGCACCATGCAGTGCATATGCGTCTATTATGTGCCATTTGGTGGGGGATACATAAAAGCAGTGCTAATATTTTTGATGCTGCATCTATTGGGATGTATTTTGTAACAAGCAACATAACAACCAGACGATGCACAGACAGATAAACAGGCAATTTTTGTTAAGGTGGATAGAGAGGGAGACATACAAGAAATGTAAGTGATTTCTCATCAGAGTCTGTATGCCATGTTTAGCATGAAAAACAAAGAGAGTATAATAACCTTTCCACTGTCTGTTTTGAAAGGGAGTGAAAGTTTTGGAAGGAGAATGGGACAGCCAAGGCTAGTTATAGCATGTTTGGTGTGGTAAATAACCTCAGGAAAAATATGAAAATGCAAAGAGCCACCAAATAGTGTAATGACTGGTCAGGAATGGTGACAGTTTTTCCATGCGATATCGCTGGACATTTTATACTTCTGTTCCCTAGTAACAACTATAGAGCTAATGTTTTTTTCAGTAAGAACCAGGGGCATCATGTGTAAAGCAACACAAAGTTTCACGGCAGCTTCACACCATGCTTACTCACATTTTGGTTTTTTTTTTGTGGCCCTAATATTCTTCTCTATGACACTCAGACACTTTCCTTTTCACCTTGACTTTGATATCTGACCACATCTTTTTTATTTTAGGTACTGTGCGACTTTCTGAACTTGTACTTTTGATTGCCACTCCATCAATTTCATTTTGTTGTTGATACCATTGCCTAAGCTATCAAGATATATGCTTCACCTTGCCTTCACTTCGCGAAGTAGAACCTTCACTTCGCATTCAGTGAAATTCTTCTTTTTTACACATACTTTTACCATTGTCTTTTAACAAAACAGTGAACAGAAGGGGCTATTTATATTGATTTGCATATTCAAATATGAAAAACTGTGGGAGGAGGCAGAATGGGGCTGTAGGCACGTGCATGTGTATTAAAATTCATATTGAGTGGGATTTATAAAGGGGAAGCGCATGGAACTTTGCTTACGCACAGTTTTATGGATCTGAATTTTTTTGTGTGAACGCATATTTTTAGTTTTTTGTCCGTACACCATGTTTTTAAATTTGAATTCTATGCACGGCGTTATACGTGCTGTCCCAGGTGAGGTGTTAAGTGAATGAACTCAAGTAAAAGTTAGAACATTTGAACAAAAATAATAAGAACATGCTATTCAGGCCAAGAAGCTCATCCATACTATTCACCTAGATTGTCCAAAATACCATTACATTGTGATTTGAAGGTCCCTAAAGTCATGCTCTCCATCACACTTCTTGGCATTTTAATCCATGTGTCCATGATTCTTTGTGTGTATCACTTAGTCCTAATCCTCAAAAACCAGCTTAGTCCACAGACTAGTCACTCTTCTCTATAATTTCTCTAGTACTACTATGTCTTTTTTGTAATATGGAGACCAAAACCATACTCAGTACTCCAAAAGAGCCCTTACTGTTATGTTAAATTACTTAAGCCTAACCTCCCTTAACATTGTGTTACATAAACCTAACATCCTTTTAGAATTTTTGATTACTTCTGTACACTATGAAAATAGATAATGATCTTCTCTGACTCCAAGTTCCTTCTCAAAATGGGTACTGTCAAGTTTTAGACCTTTTATTGTGTATTCAAATCTAACATTTCCACTTTCATCTGCCACAAATGTACCAAATCCTGTATGCTGTCCAAGTCCATTTGTAACATTTTAACCGATTCTAGGTTATCTGCTCTTATGCCTAGTTTGATATTATTAGAAAATTAACCAGTTTGTTATTTATATTTCTATCTGATTACACATTCCTACTGATACTGTATGTTAGAAATGGCATTGGCGCCACCACTGAGGGACATTATTTCAAACATCACTTAATTTTGGGCGTTTCTTATACCATAACCCTTTGCTTCATGTGTTTTAGTCAATTTTGCACCTAAAACACTACACCCTGAATTCCCACTTGTTTTAGTTTAAGGCCCAACCTTTCATGTGGGACCTTATCGAAAAATTTCTGACCATCAAGATAAATAATATCATATACACCTCTTTGGTAATATGCCTTTGTTGCTAAAACAGATGTTGTCTGTTCACTAACACTGTTGTTCTTTTCCTTAATAATTCCTTCCATTAATTTACCTGTGATTCACACTAAGCTTACTGGCCTATAGTTATTTGGATTTGTCTGATCACACTTTTCATATAATGGTATAATATTTGTTATTTCTTAGTCCTTAGAAATTTCCCCAGTACACAGTAACTTTCTTAAAATATGAACCAAGGATTTATATATGCATTCACTAATGTATATTCTAGCTGTCCTTTGCCATTCCTAAAACTCTACCTCCTACTTGGCTCTTCTTTTATTATTGTAATATTAAAATAATCTCTTTGGTTCACCTTTTTTATTGTTGCTCTCGTGCCCTTATTTGCCCTGTAGTTAGTGGTGGAGTTATTAGCCTTATACAATATACCTTAGCTCCTTACTTAATCCGCCATGAAGTTCTTTTTAATTATTTCTACATTTTAGTATAAACTTGTTCTGCATTATGCATAAAACACTTTTAAACATGAGCCATATCCCCTCAACTATCTCCACACCTAAAATCCTAATTTATCTTTTTTAGTCTTTGCCTTATCTGCTCAATATTTTCCCTACTAAGATTAAAATTGTAAATTAAAAAAAAAATGTAATTGTAATTTTGAATATGCACTCTGCATTGCATTATGGTCACTAGATTGTAACGGTTCTCCTGAATCCTATCCTGACTTTTAACGAATGCTGAATATAGACAGGCTTCCCCCCTTATTGGTGTTTTAACTCATGGTGTTAAAAAACTATCATTGATTGCATCCAGAAACGCCTGTTCTTGTGCTCCACTATTTATAAGGCAAGTCCAGTTCATGTTTCGGTGATTGAAGTCCCTTGTGACTATAATCTCTCCCACTAAACTTGCCATTTCAATGTTAATAAGAAGATATAAAATAAAAGTATTGTACTGTATGCATTATTGGGTCTAATATAAGGCCTGGATCTTTGATTCTTTCTAGTCAAATACAAACATCCACACTAAGCTGTGGTTCACCATCTAATTGAAGAAGATATTCAAATTCTGTTTCACTTTCTGTTTAGATAACTCCTAACATTTTTTTCCAGTTTTGCCTGTCTTTCCTAAATAATGTGAACCTGTCCGTGTTATACTCCTGCCCATCTCTATTATTTAGTCAGGTTTCTGTTCTACCTATTATATCAAAGTTGTGTGCAGCTAAATATAAATCCAACTTATTTAACTTATTCTTAATACTCCTAGGAAACCATTTTTAATTTATTACTTAGTTTACTTTTTCTTTTTAACAGTGCACTAGGGCTTTCAAAGTTATATTGCATGTTTTTATTTATACAGTACTACTGCCTGTATTCATGTGAAGTTCTGAACCTGGTCTTTCCTAAACTCCCTGCACCCCCAAATTTTTAAATAACATTTCTCTAATCATAGATAAAATCACATTTAAATTAGGTTAAGTTCTCTTCATTCCTGGAATTCCTGCATGTTATCTTTATTGTTGTTCTGCAATCATTTGCTTTGTTATGAAACATTTTATCGATTAAAGTATGCAATCAGATTCAAAGCAACAATAAAAAAGCACTTGCTAAAGTGTATTAAATGAAAAAAATGATTAAATTTAACAGGAGAAAACCTAAGAGAAGTATGACAATGGGGGACTAATGGAACTGGAAGAAATGCAGTTATTTCTGTAGATCTTTTGGAGCATTTTTTTTTTCCTGGAAAAAAGAAACATAATGTGAACTAGTTCAAGATTGTTTCTTACTGAGACAAACACCTGGATTTCTATTTATATTGCTTTGAAAATACTAATAATCATGTGATTTGGCTTTACTCTGTTCAACAAGGTTGCATTTACTAAAACTCTGTGATTACTCATTCAGTTCATGTTTTCCGATTTTAAGCCTTTGTAAATTTACATGATGTGATTCTGCCTAGAGTGCCTTTTCAGTTTTAACTTATAGCAGAAAGGTGCTGAAACAAACTGTATTGAAAATAAGGTTTTACATTTTTATCTTACTACTCTAACATTTTTTTAAATTTTCTTAATTTCTTTTTTGCTTTCAGTATGCTTTCTCCTCTAAAACATTGTTCACATTTCAAGACTTATACTTCCAATTGTAAAAGAAAATATTACAGAATGTAGCTCTAGTGTCATACATATCTCTCCACAGACTGATCACAGATTAATGATATCCCTACATCAGTACTTGGCAGTGGCTACACATTTCCATTAAATGCAGAAAGCTGAACATGGGCTGATTATTTTTTAAATAGACATGCCCAGAATAAAATTTTTTAGAAACAGTTAGAATGTAGTTTTTCAGTGTATCATTTTAGAAGAATAGAAAAAGTGGATTGAAGAGTATTTGTTTAGAGCAGGGGTGCCCACACTTTTTCGGCTTTGGAGCTACTTTTAAAATGACCAGGTCGATCTACCTAAATGATCTACCTACATTAAAATATATATATATATATATATATATATATATATATATATATATATATATATATATATATATATATATATAGTATACTGAGTATACTTTATACATACAATATACAGTATGTTGTCTTTCCTTGCATAACTGAATAACCTTTATGGCACAATAACAATTCAATACATTTATGGTCACTACAGTATTTAGATTTAACAATCTTCATGTGGGAAAAGGCTGACTCTCATAAATAAGTGGAGCCGAATAATGCAGGCAAGGAGGTAGCACATTTCCTCATGTTTGGGTACTTTTCCTCTGTGAGTAAGTTCCAAAACTGTCCAAGAGCCCCAGACATCAGCTGAATGTCATCCTGTAGTGTCAAAATCTCATCCTCCACTGTAGAGGAGTTTTAGGTTAAACAGTGTTGCAATTTTTCATGCAGATGAATCACTCTCAACATCTTCCCTAAATGGATAGCACTTAAATATAGCGATTGGCTCAAGTAAAGGTCAGTCTTGAAACCGTCTATCAAAGTCTGACAGGCAATTTTCAAACTGTTCTGTGTAGCGAATGCTGTCAAGTTGCGCAAACGCCTTTCATTGCGTCTCCAGCTCTGATGCAAGGTTTTGGATGTTCCCCAAATAAAGGCGCTGCAACTTTGAGGACAGAAATTGCATTTTTCGTTTGAAAGCATTAACTGAGTTAATCATATTGACCATGGAGTTCTCTTTTCCTTGCAGCTGTAAATTAAGCTCATTCAACATGTTGGTCAGATCGGAAAAAAGCCAAGTCTAGCGGCCATTTATCGTTATTAAGTTGCTTGTATTCTGCATGTTTAATGACAAGGAGAAACTCCTTTTTCTCCGGCCAGGGGTCTTGAAATCTCAACAGGAATTTCTCCCTAGCCATCTGTCTCAACGAAGGTATCTTTTATCATCTCTCCATCTTGGAAGGACTTCTTATGCTTAATGATCGAGTGACTCACCCGGAACGATGCTTCGGTGTGTCTGCCTTTGCTTTTGAATTCAGCCGAGTGAAAAATGACGGCTGTCCGATTAACTGCGATTTTAGCTCCCTCTCCTTTCTCGGATCGCTTTCCAGAAGGAAGTCAGTTTCGTAGTTTTTATGAACAGTTCGAAAGTGCCTTTCCACATGTTTCTTCTATGGAATAGCAGTAATAGATTGACAAATCAGACAAACGCACTTCGATTGTGACATTGTGAGAAAAAAAATACTCTTCCAATTCCACATCCAGCCCATACCCTCCCCAAACAATTTTTTTTAAAATCCCTTCTTAAGTCGATATAAATTGGAAGGCTAACTAGATCACAGCCAGAGTTTTGCAGTAGCTCGCGCGTTTGATCGTGCGTGTGGGATGACCAGTGTGTAAGAAGAAAAGAGATCTCAAGACTGGCCGCCCTGTATGTCAATCAAGTGGCAAATGCCATAGGGAGGATATACTGTATAGAATAACGTTTAAAAAAAATTTTTTTTTTAATGCAACGCGATCTACCTGCACTACCTTTCTTATCTACCGGTCGATTGCGATCGACATATTGGTGTAGAGTATCTCCTCCATTGTCTTGGGACCTTCTTGTGACAGTATGTGTGGATGTGCCATCCTGGAGGAGCTGGGCTACCTGTGCAACTTGAATCGGCTACAGGTACCTCCTGATACTACCAGTAGTGACAAGAACACTAGCAAAATGAAAAACTAGAGAAGAAACAATCAGGAAGGATAAAGAAATGTCAATTGTCTATGGCCCCCACATGCAAAACCATTCCTATTTTGGGTGTTGTCTTGCTGTTGCCTCTCCAGTGTACCTGTTTTCACTTTCATTTGCATCAAAGCAGGTAAAGTTGATTCACAGTCGCTTATGCTTCCTAACTGGACAGATTGATATCCCTGAAGCTTAATTAACTTGGTGTTAGACAGTGATGATTAAATGTTCCCTTATTTTTTTAGGTTCACTGTGGCAAAAACGATACAATATTTTTTTACTACTAGTTAAGTCTTATCTCAGTGGGATTCGTTTTGTAGTTAATTGAACATTATGAGCATCCACTGAGAGGTCCAAATTTACTGGTCCTTGCATTCATTTGGTTGTTTGATTTTGTCATCTGCATATATGACTTTAACATCATCAAAAACAAACAAAAAAAATAAATAAATCAGACCCATTGCACATCAGTAGCCACACCAGGATTTCATCAAACGTTTGGTATAAAGTTGTTAAGGACTGGCCTCATGTATTACATGCATTTGTATTACTGTTTAATTTACATTGATTTTGAAAAAAATCTCCTTTGAATGATTTTTGTTTACACAAATTTTAAATCCACTTACAAATGTTGAAAGATATCTTACTTACTATTGCAGATTTTCTTTCCAACACAGTTGTTTAATTAGAAACCAATTCTTACCAATAACAGGTCTTAATAATTTACTTTTTATTGTTTTTATTATACCATGTCAGGTCATTCTTATATCGTAGATTTTTTTTCCTTTCCAAGGATATCATCCAAATGATTTGAAGCCAAAAACAGACGAGTAATTCATTTTTTTTCTCTTTAGTTTCTTCAAAATATTTTATTAAACCAGATTGTTCATGATGAATACACACAAATGTAAGTGGAAACAAATTAGATGGAGAAGTGCTGGTTCCTTTGTCATTTGCATCTTATTTCAAATAAGGAGCCAAATCAGAGTGCAGGGAATGGAATTTTCAAAACATGTTGTACCCAAATGTTAGGTAGGAAGAGGGAAAATCTTCAACTATCTCCATTTAGTTTTCCATCATTTATATTTAAGGAAATTATGGCACATACAGTATTTATTTCTCAATAATGGAATGGTATGTATTATTTTACCATTTTTTACCTATTACGTGATCCTGGCAATATATGGATCCACCCAACCTTGCGTATTTCTGTAAAAGTAATTTAAAAAGCATTTATCTGCCTACAATAAAAATGCACCTTTCCAACATTCTGAATATAATTTTTTGTCTATTTTTAAGAAGTATATACAAAGAAAAATATACTGGTTAGAGCAAAAAAAGTGTAGCAAATACCTGAACTTGGGTTGCTGTATCAAAAATAACATTAAGGACAAGGAAGACTGCCAATATACTTCAAATAATATTCTGAGCATAAAAATACTCATACCATAAAACAAAAGTAACTTTTTTTTTAAATCATCATTTTTTTTTTGAAAACATAATTTTTCACTAAATCTGATATCTCATGGAAACAGTTTGTGTTAAAGCAATTCCAGTTTCAGAAATGTATTCAGCACACCTAAATCTATAAAGTAAACTAACTTTTATTTGTTTGGGAGGATTGTGGTGTTTATAAGTGTTATTTATATGCATATATTTTATTTGTATGTATTTGTTATCACTTTGCACAATATTTATTATTTTAAATAGTCTGTAAATAGTCTGAAATATTTCACCATACATGCAAAATATAGTATGCATAAGGGATTATTTCATCTAGGGTTGATTCTCAAATCTCCTTCTTACTAGGTAAGCTCCATCTCCCTGTGAGATTCCTGGAAATAGTGGATTCCAAAAACAGATCAATGCATGTGTCATTTTTAAATTATGATCATGTACTTATTTAATATCAGTCCTTTGAAGAGGGAATGGTTGGGTGAGGCAGTAGAGGATATTTAGAACCTTTTTTTTGCACACTTAAACTATCATTTACTTAATCAATTTTGGCAAGTGTTTGAGTAGTTCAGTCAATTATTAAGATTTATTTTTTATTAAGAATTTGTAAAATAACGACATCTACTGGCTTGTTCATATATTCAAAAAGGCACAGTGCTAATACCATCCATCCATCCATCCATTTTTCAACCCGCTGAATCTGAACACAGGGTCACGGGGGTCTGCTGGAGCCAATCCAAGCCAACCCAGGGTGCAAGGCAGGAACCAGTCCTGGACAGGGTGCCAACCCACCACAGGACACACACAAACTAGGGCCAATTTAGAATCGCCAATCCACCTAACCTGCATGTCTTTGGATTGTAGGAGGAAACCCATGCAGACACGGGGAGAACATGCAAACTCCATGCAGGGAGGACCCGGGTCTCCTAACTGCGAGGCAGCAGCAGTACCACTGCGCCAACATGCCGCCCTTGCTAATACCAATGTCATTTATTTTGCTAGATTAACTAGTTGCCACAATCTGGCTTATGATCTTAATTTTTTCCAACTGTTCCACTACAAATTATTGCGATTGTAAGAATTACTTATGAGTGCTTTGATATCACTTCAGGTTTTTTTTTTTTTATCAGAGATAACCCCCACAAATAATATACTATTCGACTCATCTTGATATCTAGTTATGCAAGACTTCAAGCTTTTTATGGTGTCCATCTATTTTTGGCCCTCTAAATCCATAAAACTCTTATCATTAGGCCATTTCTGACCATATTTAGTTTGTGTAGTTACACCCTTATGATAAAAAGTAAATCAATAGGTGTCTTCACAAGGACTTGAAGTTGTGCATGCCACATTAACCAAACCCAGGGTTTCACCCCCTAATGGAATATAAAGGGTCAAATTTACTTCTTTTCATAAAACTTTGAAAAAAATAGGATTGATAATATAAGCATGTAGAGTGTTGTTTTATGCTAATTCGAGGTTGCTGGTCTTGACTATGGTAATAATTATTACAGTGGGATGCAAAAGTTTGGGCAACCTTGTTAATAGTCATTATTTTCCTGTATAAATTGTTGGTTGTTACGATAAAAAATGTCAGTTAAATATATCATATAGGAGACACACACAGTGATATTTGAGAAGTGAAATGAAGTTTATTGGATTTACAGAAAGTGTGCAATAATTGTTCAAACAAAATCAGGCAGGTGCATAAATTTGGGCACCACAAAAAAGAAATGAAATCAATATTTAGTAGATCTGCCTTTTGCAGAAATCACAGCCTCTAAACGCCTCCTGTAGGTTCCAATGAGAGTCTGGATTGTGGTTGAAGGTATTTTGGACCATTCCTCTTTACAAAACATCTCTAGTTCATTCAGGTTTGATGGCTTCCGAGCATGGACAGCTCTCTTTAACTCACACCACAGATTTTCAATTATATTCAGGTCTGGGGACTGAGATGGCCATTCCAGAACATTGTACTTGTTCCTCTGCATGAATGCCTTAGTGGATTTTGAGCAGTGTTTCGGGTCGTTGTCTTGTTGAAAGATCCAGCCCCGCGCAGCTTCAGCTTTGTCACTGATTCCTGGACATTGGTCTCCAGAATCTGCTGTTACTGAGTGGAATCCATGCGTCCCTCAACTTTGACAAGATTCCCAGTCCCTGCACTGGCCACACAGCCCCACAGCATGATGGAACCACCACCATATTTTACTGTAGGTAGCAGGTGTTTTTCTTGGAATGCTGTGTTGTTTTTCCTCCATGCATAACGCCCCTTGTTATGCCCAAATAACTCAATTTTAGTTTCATCAGTCCACAGCACCTTATTCCAAAATGAAGCTGGCTTGTCCAAATGTGCTTGAGCATACCTCAAGCGCTCTGTTTGTGCTGTGGGCGGAGAAAAGGCTTCCTCTGCATCACTCTCGCATACAGCATCTCCTTGTGTAAAGTGCACCGAATGGTTGAATGATGCACAGTGACTCCATCTGCTGCAAGATGATGTTGTAGGTCTTGGTGCTGGTCTGTGGGTTGACTCTGACTGTTCTCACCATTCGCCGCTTCTGTCTATCCGAAATCTTTCTTGGTCTGCCACTTCGAGCCTTAACTTGAACTGAGCCTGTGGTCTTCCATTTCCTCAATATGTTCCTAACTGTGGAAACAGACAGCTTAAATCTCTGGGACAGCTTTCTGTATCCTTCCCCTAAACCATGATGGTGAACAATCTTTGTCTTCAGGTCATTTGAGAGTTGTTTTGTGACCCCATGTTGCTACTCTTCAGAGAAAATTAAAGGAGGAGGGAAACTTACAATTGACCCCCTTAAATACTCTTTCTCATTATAGGATTCACCTGTGTATGTAGGTCAGGGGTCACTGAGCTTACCAAGCCAATTTGAGTTCCAATAATTAGTTCTAAAAGTTTTGGAATCAATAAAATGACAACGGTGCCCAAATTTATGCACCTGCCTGATTTTGTTTGAACAATTATTGCACACTTTCTGTAAATCCAATAAGCTTCATTTCACTTCTCAAATATCACTGTGTGTGTCTCCTATATGATATATTTAACTGACATTTTTTATCGTAACAACCAACGATTTATACAGGAAAATAATGACTATTAACAAGGTTGCCCAAACTTTTGCATCCCACCGTATATATGATTCTTTAATGGTGGTCCTAGCCCTCTTAAGAGCCATTATCAGATGGTTAAAAATAATACATTTCGAACTTAAACATGTGTTTTAGACTATTTCAAGGTCAGTAATTACTAATAGAATGTTAGTTTTGATCTTTAACTAAGTGTCAAGCCCTCTGTGTATCTGTATTAGTGGGTGACAATGAGAAATATCTATTATAATCGAAAATATTTAGACTTTAAATATTTAAATTGAAGCACACAGTCTAATATATCTATATACAGTGGGGGAAATAAGAATTTGATCCCCTGCTGTATTTGTAAGTTTGCTCACTTACAAAGAAATGAACAGTCACTAATTTTTATGGTAGTTTCATCCATTCCAACCTCTCCACCACCATGGGCACGACCTAAAAGCTGTCAAAGGACATCAGGGACAAGATTGTAGATCTGCACAAGGCTGGAATGGGCTACAAGACCATCAGCAAGAAGATTGGTGAAATGGAAGAAATATAAAATAACAATCAATCACCCTCGGTTTGGAGCTCTATGTAAGATCTTGCCTCATAGGGTGAGTATGATCATGAGAAAGGTGAAGGATCAGCCCAAAACTACACAGGAGGAGCTTGTTAATTATCTGAAGGTAGTTGGGTCCACAGTCGTCAAGAACACTATTGGTAACACACTATGCTGCAATGGATTGAAATCTTGCAGCGCCAGCAGTCTTTTGCTAGAGGCACATGTACAGGCCCGGATGTTCAGTGGCATACTTAAGACGGACCTGTACATGTGCCTTCTTGAGCACGGAGACCTTGCAGGTGCTGTAAGATTTCAATCTATTTTTTTTTTAAATTGATTTTTAAAGTTTGTCCTGTTTCACTACTATGTCGGTGGAGCCACAGGTGTCAGATAGTTAATTTTATGATCCAACTATTCTTGTTTATTTTGTACTTGTAACTCATGAAGTAAAGTATATTTCCTATAAACACTCCAGATTAGGGAGGTTTATGTTGATTCAGACTTTTTTGAGCATTGTTTTCAGGTATTCCTGAGGCCAGGTAATCTAGTGGTTATATCTATTTTTGCCTCGTGACATTTTTGAATTTGATGTAAACAAATTATGCTGTCCCACAGGGTCATTTTGTTTCATTGCAGGAGTTGCGATAGTTTTTGTTGTTGGTTGCTATGCCGTTACTAGGTTGGTCAATTGGAAGCATGGTATAAAAGTCTGCATCACACACTTTCTGGTTGTCCAAAATTGTATTGAAAAAAAGATGACTTAGTGTTTTTTCTGATATATCATTTTGAAGTATCTGGTTACCTCTGTTGCAACTGGTTACAACTCCCCAGCTGGGTTTCAGATTCTGTTATTGTATATATTTTGTTTGATTTTTATAGTCACAGTGTGGATTATTTATTTTCCAAATGTTAATGTATTTTTTGTATATGCTGTGTGGTTTATGGGTGGCTCCCAAAGGGGCAGAGCCACCTGCCCATCATCATCAGGTAACTGCCCATAGCCCTTTAAAGGCTAAGGAAAACTCACAGCCCCTTTCATTTCATTGTGGTGGTGGTGAGTCCTCCTCTGTCTATTGTGTACTAGCCGTCTCCTGTAGTGAAACAGGACAAATTTTAAAGATCAATAAACAAACAGGTATTTCTAGCTAAGCGGGGGCAAGGTACACTACAAAATGCAGAGGTAGAGTGGCTTCAACGCAGGCTGGAACATGAGTGAGGAGGGCCCTGCCTGGCTCCCCACTCCTGACGTCATGCTTCCCCCTTCCCTCGGCCCACAGCCTCGGTCTCGGAATTAGTGTGAATAAAGCACTCCTGCAAGTGAACAATGACTCTTTGTGCGATGAGAGAAGTCGGAAAATAAACCGGAATGTTCAAGGAAATCCTAGAAAAAAACCTGATCTAAACCCGTCAAGTAGTTCGCTCATGAAAAACGGAAAAGATACGGACAGGCAGACAGACATTGGATTTTATATATATAAAGATTAATTATTTGTGAATTTCTGCATTTTGACCTTTTGACGCTCTATTTTTCACCACTCTTTGAATTTCATATTGGGACTGTGTTTGGTCCTGCGATTCTCTATTTTGGAAGCATTCTTTTCTGTGTCTTTTGTGCTCTTTGAAGCTTCTTGTTAGTGCAGTGTTTTTGTATAATAAATATTTTTATTTATAAAGATTCCTTATTGCTGTTTTTGTGACTATCTGAGGTTTGATGGTTTATCCCCATCAAGTGGGAATTTGAATATTTTGAGAATTATTACTGTATGCTTTGAAACTGTCCAGATCATAACAACAGCTATTTTCTTTTTACCTTTTAACTACATTTTTCATCTCACGTTTTGGCCCTAGTTAGGTGTACCATTTTGTCTTCTTGCTGATGACTTTTGCTCAATATTTAATGCATCTGCAATTTTCTGTCTTAATGGCTGTTGCCTTGTGCAGGCTGTGCACTGCTGAATTCACATTCACTGGTACTGTTCATTTTATCAATGTTAAAATACTGAAAAGATATATCGGCACCATTCTTGTACTTTCCAAATGGTATACATTAGCCTTCATGGTTTTAGAGAAAACTTGAAAGTAAAGTTATTAGCAATGTGATTACTTTTTTTTAGGAAGTAATGAGTAGAATAGTCTTGTTACAATTTGACAGAAGTAATTAGGAATGGATTACTTTCTTCAAGTAACAACCCCAACTCTAGTCTACATTGCATTGTGACATGTTTTCTGTTAATTTTTAACCTTATCTGTTTTGTGAAGTGTGTCAAGTTGGTTGTTGTAGGGAACTGGTAATCATATAATTCCTTAAGGCTACAGTAAGTTGGTAATTTCTCTGCTTCATGGGTAGGCTACATGTCCATAGCCTTATATATAGAATGGATCATTGAAACTGAGTTCAAAATGGAACTGATTAATATAACAAAAGATAGCAAATATATAGCTTGGAGACAGGAACTGGAAATGAGATCATATTGAGGTGGCTTCTTGGAGACCAGAACCAGAGGTGATGTTATTAGGGGACAGGTTCTTCTCTACAGAGGGATAAAGAATAATGTATCAGAGAACAGCACCAACCCCTTGTCTAACCCTGATAAACACAATTATTTGAGCTCTTAAACTGTCTTCTATGTACAAGTGTGTGACAGCCCTTTTAAAAAAAGGGTGGGGAACATGTCCCCAGTGAAAGTACTTGCTTAGTCCTGAGTCACAACATATATGCATGCAAAAGTGACTACATGAAGTGTGCCAAACTAATTATTATCTATTGTGATGGAAGACTGGCATCCCAACATACGTGAGTGCCATTCATTGTTTCAGCTGGGTGGAAGGAATGATAGATGGACAGAGTGAGAGAGAGCAGTTGTTCCCATAGTGCTCTAGGTGGCAGTATTTAACTGTTATGGCTCAGGTTTAGACAACAGCAGAGCAGAATGGGAGTCATAGCTCTAGAATGCAGTCCTGTTATCCTTGGGTGCTGCCTGGGGGCACTGCTGGGAGAAGATTTTTCTGTTTTATGGAAATTCAGTTTGACCCAGACATGCTTCCTGGGTGCAATGCTGATATACCCAGAGTACTTCGGTGTCTTGCATAAATGAGACCTTTCTTCCTCATCCAGGGAGTTAGAGCCAGGAGAGGAGGAGAACAAGATTCACCTCATATAATTACAAGAGCAAAAGTTGTGCATTGTGTGGTGTAGTGTTGGATGAAAGGTGTTGTTTCAAATGAAGTTCTTTTGATGATCGTATGAATTGGTTTTGCTTGGTAAGTTCAGTATTCTTTCAGGACAGACCTTTGAGCATTGTTACCTACCATAGATAAATATTACGTCTATAACAGCCACAATTTCTTCCAAGAAGACAACTCTAAGTTTTAATTGTTTCAACCCTGTTTTTTTGCATAACTTTAATTTTTTAAGATGGAGGAGAGAGGTTTCCAAAACCTGGGCTATAAGCAAAATATTTTATTCCTTGTAAATTACTTTAGATTAAATTAGCTGATATTATTGTTTGAAATAGCTGTTCAATTTCTGGTTTTGTACTCTTTTACTCAACAAAAGTGTTCCTCCTGTTTATTCAGTGACAAGCTTATTAACACCTGACATATATCCTGGAAGGATCTTTATATAGAGCTTGGTTAGGGGTGGGCGATGTTTCCAAAAAATCATATCATGATCCCTTTAACACTAAATCATGATCCACGATCTGAATTGCAATCTGTCTTTTCATTGTGGCACTTAAGAGAATATCCAGACTCAAAGTCGTTAAGACCTAAGTTACACTTTATTTTAAATATCAAACAAAGTTGAATTCAGTTGTGAATAGATTACACACAAAAATAATTCTAGAAATAATAAAATTTAAACAAGGGCAATTTTCAAATTCTGACACTTTCAAACATGATCATTCTTTAAAAAATTGTAATCAGCAGCTAACAGATAACGTAAATATAACCAATATAAATAAGTGTACTTTTAAAATTCTGGCAGTTTCACACATTAAAAAATGTTTTACAGTTTCAGTTTCAAATTGGGATCAACAGCCACATAACCATAAAACAGATTTAAAAAAAAATCTATTTAAGTGTAGTGCATTTTAAAGAGAAGGCTGCTTCTGTTAGGGGTCTCAACAATGGATACATTTTTTCCCTATACTGTATCTTCCTGTCCTCTGCATCTTGCTCTGTCACATCCACCAACATCCATAAACCTCCTCTTAGACCTTCCTCTTGCCTGGCAGCTCCATCCTTAGCTTCCTTCTCTCAATATACCCAGCATCTCTTCTCTGCATGTGTCTGAACCAGATAAATCTTCTCCTGCAAGTCTTAGAAGACTGAGGAGTGAAAGTTTGGAGACTCTATAGTTATTTTACACAAACAACAAACCATGTTAAGGACCACTGATCATCTTTTAAACCATGCATCATTTCAACTGCAATTTATATTTAAATTTGATTTGAATCACCATATAATTTCACAAGAAGATAAAAAAGAAAAACTATTAGGAAGACTGAGAATGTCTTAAGTTCTAATATTCATCTACCCATTCCATGAAAAGCCATATAAATTCCCACAATTTAAAAAAGTAGGTTTAAGGATTTACACCACTGAATAAAGTCATTTTCAGAAACCATGGTGAAGCTATCAAACCAAAATGTGCAATGTCAGTGTTATGTGCTTCCAGTCTTTGAGGTTACTGACAGAATGCTCCATATACCAGCATTTTTTCTAATTATTATTTTAAGAAGGAAACAAAAGTAAGAGACTATGAAGTCTACTATCAGTATTGTATAAATAATCTTAATCATGCTTCATGCACAAGGTTATGGAAATAGAAGAGAAATTATCCAGTAGATGCATGTGACAGAAAGATTTCAGCTTGGCAGATTCTGTTAGGTTAACTCACAACAACAACATTTATTTATATAGCACATTTTCATACAAAAAATGTAGCTCAAAGTGCTTTACAAAATGAAGAATAGAAAAATAGAAGACACAATAAAAAATAAAAATAAGTCAACATTAATTAACATAGAATAAGTAAGGTCCAATGGCCAGGGTGGACAGAAAAAACAAAACAAAATAAATAAATAAATGTAAACATTATAAATGCAAGAAGACTGTTTCACAATGATTCAAGGTAATAAAATTAACATAATAAACCAAAACAGTGAAAAACAGCTAAAATTATAGGTAGAAAGGTACATGATGAGGTAGAAACAGTTGAAGAATCAAATGTCCAGTACCTTTCATTTTAAATACAGGTACAAACAACTTCACTATGCTATTAAACTATCTATCTAAACTCCAGGCACTTTAGTTACATATTTTAAACATGAAAGGTTAGGTTGGCATTCAGTTCACATTAGATGTAATGATTTTCTGCTTACACAATCACAGGTTTTTGGCAAGGAAAATCAATTGATCCACTTTATGGGTTTCAGGGCAGCCCTTTGACTTGTGACAATATTGCCACCTGTGCTAAACACTCTTTTTGATGGTGCACTGATTGCTGGGATACAAAGATACTTTTTTTGCCAGGCATCCAGACTCAAGTACAGGCTCGGATGTTCAACTGGACCATAAGTCACTCATCATTGCAAAAAATTCGCCATTCTTTAATTGCTTCGCAACCCTCTGTTGGTAATCACTATACATATGCAGAATGGCCATATCAGAAAAATATTTGCAATTTGGAAGATCATATCGCGCATCTAAAGTGTGCATCAGTTTCTTAAAACCCATGTTGGCTACAAATTTGAATGGTACCATATCCTTAGCTAGGTACAATGTGACCGCCTCAGTTACCTGTTTCCATTGTTTGCTGCTTTTATCATATTTTTTCGACTGCTTTAATGCGTTGGTCAACGACAACTGTTTATGCTTCACGGCCACGCGAGATACAGATGAGTGGGCATGTTCCTTTGGGTGTCTCCATTTAAGATGATTAAATAGCTTTGTCATATTGCCTGCCGAAATACCAACTGTTGTCCAACAAATTTTACATATAACTTTGCTTTGTGCAATATCTGACTGTGCACAGCTGAACCACTGCCACACTACTGACGTTGAATCCTTCTTTAACACAAGCTCCTTATCTGCCATGCTGCTTGTGCTAGGAACTGTTTTCAACTTCTTCACACAAGAAATCCATGGTGGGGACACGTGATCTAATTTGGCCAATCACAATGGGAAATCATTCTGTTGGTATGTAGACTTGGCACAGATCCGTCAGTATCGAGTATTAGAAGAATATAAAAGATCACGATCTGTACGATTTACTTGAAAATTAGATTGTGGGCGTCTTTAAGATTGATTACAATGTAAAATCGTCAGATCACGCACCCCTAAGCTAGGTGTCATTTGCATATAAGTACATGACGTACAAACAGTGCTATGCTAGACCCAGATGCACAAAATTCTCAAAGGAAAGGATAAACAAGCCAGCAGAATTATTTCAGTTCATCAGTGGGTTTTTTGCATTGTTGTAAATTAAAGAAAAGGTGTGTTCACAGATGGAGCCACTGGGAATTGTATGGTACTAAAAAAAAAAAAAAAAGAACGATTTAATTGATGTTTATGTCCTTTGTTTGTTTCATTGGCTCCAGAGTTGGAAAGTCAACTGACTGAATCTGCAATTGAGAAATGGACTTTGTGATGGGTCTATATGTACCAAGTCATAGATTTAAAGCTTAAATGTGTATGTATAATCTGCTTGTGTGTTTTCCATACCAAGAGCATAACATTTATGGAAGCTAGGGGACCATTTTCAACACTTTTTGAAAAAGATCATTTTGAGTCCCACACTTCTGTTGATATATGAAAAATCATGAAGTATACAGTACCTGCTCATGTTCTATTAGGTCACTATGAAGAGCCATTTCTTCAGAGACCTTCTGCCTTTTTTAACCAGTATGCCAGCAAATCAGTCTATAGCCTGCATTTGAAGATGCATTCCGGGCAAAACCTCCACATTAAAACAATATATTTATTTTTAAACTAAAAAAAAAATCACTTTGAAATGTGTGAAAAAACATGTTTTGTCGTTCCCATGGTAGGCTATGGTATGGTATAACAGACATCGGACTATCCTAAAAAATGAACTGGGCTTTATGCCTGAGTAGCAGCAACCAGTTATGCTGGGACAGGGAGTGATTGATTCTGTAATTTCAGGAAGAGTTGTACAACTTTCTGTAAGCCTGAGAAGATGTAAGAATGCAAGTGACGACTTTCAGAAAAGGGAATACATTAAATAGGATCCCAGTGCAGAAGATAGTGCATGGAAATTGGTGGATTGTAGTTGATTGGAGGCACTGGCCGGGTTATGTGATGGGGAAACAGTGTGAGATTAGCCATGTGTAGTGCTAATTGCATATTTGTTCTTTTATGAGTAATTGCCCATGGCCAGAAAGAGTAGAAAAGTACAATTGAGAGAAGTGTGCTTTCCAAAGTACAGAGTCATGAATGATCTTAAAATCACCTGGTTTTGGACTATTCAGTGTGTGCCTCAGTCTGTCCATATTGGTATCCATTAGAGTGCTAAATTTGGTGGTACTATTTTTAGTAAGGCAGGAACTGTTCAGTGGCTTTGGCACTTTCAGAGGTGGCTTAAGCTCCCACATGTCCCTTAGTGGCTCCACCAAGGAATTTGCTAGTTGTTATTTGGGGTTCATTGGTGAAAACGCACCAATCAAGTAGCCACAGAAGACACACAGAAGGCACTGTATTAGGTGGTCCAGATCTAATTATGCAATTTTCATTACGTTATAACTTATTAAGTTTATTACATAGAAAATCACCCGTAAAATCCTGGACCATCGAGAAGTGTGCAAACTGACGACATGAAGATTCGTCATCGCGCCAAACTGGAATTGTCCCCTTATAAATCAGAGTCATCCATACGATCTTGATCTGCATAATTAGATTTGGACCATCCTGTAGAAGGCTTTCCAATAGACAAATAAAGCAATCCACTGTTTCTGTGCCTAAGGTAAAGCCCTATGTTCACCTGGGAACAAAAGATCAGAAAAGATGCCACTAAAGTATCTTAAGGCAATTTTGATAGTGCATAGACATTCTTCAGTTGTATACATATATGGGTGTGAAAGTGGTGTTAAAAGCAAGTTAAATGTATCCTCTTTTTAGTGTAATATTGTTATGCAAGTTATGAAAACCTGAAGCAGTTTGGACACCTACTGCCTGTCTTTTCCCCAAACTAACAGCTTTAGGTAATCCTCTCGCAAAGACTGTTCAAGAGAAACTGCTTTCAGATATAAAGGAGTTAACCAGGAGTTGTCTGTTTCTTTTGGAAATACAATCAAAAACAAAAAAGAGACTGAAAACAAAATCAAAAACAAAACGTTGTTTCAAATGATTGTTAGTTGTGTTTCAAGCCAGAGTGTTAAACCGTAATCATAATTGAATAATATTTCTTCTTCGTCTTCTTCCAGCTGCTCACACTAGGAGTTGCCACAGCAGATCATCTTTTTCCATATCTTCCTGTATTCTACATCTGGTTCTGTTACACCCATTGTCTGCATGTCCTCTCTCACCACATCCATAAACCTTCTCTTAGGCCTTCCTCTTTTCCTCTTGCCTGGCAGCTCTATCTTTAACATCCTTTTCCCAATATACCAGCATCTTTCCTCTGCACATGTCCAAACCAGCGCAATCTCGCCTCTCTGACTTTGTCTCCCAACTATCCAATCTGAGCTTACCCTCTAATGTACTATTTTCTAATTCTATCCATCCTCGTCAAACTCAATGCAAATCTTAGCATCTTTAACTCTGTCACCTCCAGCTCTGTCTCCTGCTTTCTGGTGCCACCGTCTCCAACCCATATAACATAGCCGGTCTCACTACTATCCTGTAGACCTACTGTTTTACTTTTGCTGATACCCGTCTATCACAAATTACTCCAGACACTCTTCTCCACCCATTCCACCCTACCTGCACTTTTTCATTTCTCTTCCACAATCCGTGTTACTCTGTACTGTTGATCTCAAGTATTTAAACTTATCCACCTTCACCAGCCCTACTCCCTGCATCCTCACCATTCCACTGACCTGCCTCTCATTTACAAACATATATTCTGTCTTGTTCCTACTGACCTTCATTCCTCTCTTCTCTAGAGCATATCTCCACCTCTTCAGGGTCTCCTCAACCTGTTCCCTATTCTTGCTACAGATCACAATGTCATCAGCAAACATCATAGTCCATGGGGACTCCTGTCTAATCTTTGTCCATCACCATTGCAAAGAGCTCAGAGCCGATCCCTGATGTAATCCCACCTCCACCTTGAATGCATCTGTCACTCCTAATGCAGTTTTCACCACAGTCACACTTCCCCTGTACATATCCTGTACAACTTTTACATATCTCTCTGCCATTACTAATTTGCTCATACAATACCACAACTCCTCTCGAGGTACCCTGTCATATGCTTTTTCTAGGTCCACAAAGACGCAATGCAACACCTTTTGGCCTTCTGTATACTTCTCCATTAAAACCCTCAGGGCAAACATTGCGTCTGTGGTGCTCTTTTTTGGCATGAAACCATACTGCTACTCACTAATCATCACCTCCCTTCTTAACCTAGATTCCACTACTCTTTCCCATAACTTCATGCTGTGGCTCATCAATTTTATCCCCCTGTAGTTACTACAGTCCTGCACATCCACCTTATTCTTAAAAACTGGTACCAATACATTTCTTCTCCACTCCTCAGGCATCCTCTCACTTTCCAAGATTCCATTAAACAATCTGGTTAAAAACTCCACTGCCCTCTCTCCTAGATACCTCCATGCTTCCACAGGTATGTCATCTGGACCAACAGCCTTTTCATTCTCCATCTTCTTCATAGCTGTCATTACTTCCTCTTTGCTAATCTGTTGCACTTCCTGATTCACTATCTCCACGTCATCCAACCTTCACTCTCTCCCATTCTCTTCATTTATCAGTCTCTCAAAGTACTCTTTCCATCTGCTCAACACACCCTCCTCACTTGTGAGTACGTTTCCATCTTTATCCTTTATCACCCTAACCTGCTGCACATCTTTCCCAGCTTGGTCCCTCTGTCTAGCCAATCGGTACAGGTCCTTTTCTCCCTCCTTAATGTCCAGCCTCTCATACAACTCATCACACACCTTTTCTTTAGCCTTCACCACCTCTCTCTTCACCTTGCACCTTATCTCCTTGTACTCTTTTCTACTTTCTGCATCTCTCTGACTATCCCACTTCTTTTTCACCATCCTCTTCCTCTGGACACTCTCCTGTACTTCCTCATTCCATTGCCAGGCTTCCTTTTCCTCCTTCCTGCCTCCAGATGTCATGCCAAGCACCCTTCTTGCTGTCAACCTTACTACTTCAGCTGTAGTTGCCCAGCTGTCTGGTAACTTTTCATTGCCACCCAGTGCCGGTCTTACCTCCTCCCTAAACTCAACCTTGCAGTCTTCCTTTTTCAACTCCCATCATTTGATCCTTAGCTCTGTCCTCACTCTCCTCGTCTTCTTCTTGATCTTCAACATCATCCTACAGACCACCATCCTATGTTGCCTAGCTACACTTTCCCCTGCCACCATTTTGCAGTCTTCAATATCCTTCAGTTTGACTGTTCTGCATAGGATATAATCTATCTGTGTGCATCTTCCTCCACTCTTGTATATCACCCTATGTTACAAACATTAATTCTGATATAAAAACTGAGTTGACAAAAAAGAGCTACAAGTCAAACTCAGAGTATCAAAATGAAGACGATCTAACCAAACTTGTTCTGCTTAAAACTGTATCTCATGCCATGTGCTGCACTGTAATTTATTAGTGAGTCTTCATGACACAAATCGGGAAGGAGGTCACTGGTAACTAGGCAAGATCCCTTAGCAGCCCATTTTCTGCTTGTAGTGGCTTCTAAAATTGTGACTTGACACCCAAAATTAAACAAAAAAAAATTAATCTTTCTCAAAAATAGCTTAAAAATTATGCTTTTAAAATATAAAATCTGATGAAACAAAAAATAACCTGAAAATCAAAAACTTGTTCCAACATGCCAAAATGGGTATCCAAATTTTTAACACATTTCCTTCACCGTCTTGTACATTGGGGAGGTGTTTATCGGTTTTAGTATGACAGCAATTCCTAAAAAATACATTTGTGCTTTTTGTTCTACTTGGTGAATGCTTGTGCCTGTTTCTTTCTAAAATAGATGAGCTGTCAACTGTACATTAATCTAGTTGTTGAGACAGTTTGCTTTTTTCCATTAGCAGGAATATTTAATACAGAAAAACATAAGTGATAGAGAAAACTTTTTTATTACAGAAAGAAGATGGTCACACAGGATCATACACAGACAGTTAAAATACTGACAACCAAACCAGAAGAGTTGAGCGAAAGTGTGATCACTAAACAGGCAAAAAGTAAAAAAACAAATTCTGGTGAAAGCAACTTTCTTTACCCTGCAAGTCTTTAATTTATTTACCACATAAATCAGTCAAACTACAAAAATGGCACCATAATGTCACGTACTGCATCACGGGTACGGCACATGCCCCTAGCAAATTTCAGCAGTGTAACAAACAAACTTGACACAATGAGAAGATAAGCAAAAAATCAATTAAAGTTTAAATTGTATAATCCCCTATTAAGTCCAAGTGCTACTATAGTGACATCAAAGTGTTCTGTAAGCATCTGATACCAGTGTTACAGCAATAGTCTGTGCCAAAGAGCAAACTGCAGCCAACAAGTCAAGTCAAGTTGGGGAGCATGCACTGTCTACTACACGACGAAACAACTCGGGATCTCGGTTGGCAACCCCACAGGCAGACACGTGGTCCAGTCCCACCCCCTGGAAATGACCCTCTATCTGCCGCAGCCAGGTGTTACGTGGGTGACCCCTTGGCCTGGTTCAGCCACTCGGGTCCTCTACAATGAGGATCTTATGAGCCGGATCACCCTCGGGGAAACGCGCCACATGGCTGTAGTGCCGTAACTGACGCTCCCTCACAATGCACATAATGTGCCTCATTCGGGACTCCATAAGCAACCGCTCATTCGACACAAAATCAAACTAACAGTACCCAAGGATTTTCCAGAAGGACACAGTACCAAAGGAGTCCAGTCTTCGCCACCAGGTCACTGGATAGCATCCATGTCCCGCAACCATGTAGTAAGACAGGAAGCACCAGGACTCTAGAGACTTGGACCTTCATCCTTTTGCATAAATATTGGGAGTGCCACACACCCCTTTCCAGCGACCTCATGACCACCCATGCTGTCCCAATCCATCTACTGATTTCATAGGAAGAGTCACAAGAGACATGAATGTCACTGCCAAGGTAAGTAAACATCTCAACAAGGTCAATAGTCTCTCCACAACAGACACACTGCTGATGGCTGTGCCCAAGAGGTCATTAAAGTCTCTATATTTTTTACACAAGGTTCATATCAGCAGCACAAAATGGCATTAATTTCCCAAGACGGACACAGTAACAAATTGTTACAATGTTGTGTAAAACATGTTAAATATGGTAAAAGGCAAACAATAGGTTAGTAAAATTTACTGAATATGCACTGCAACATTCATAGTGGAGACTGGAAGTTGATAAAAAGGCTGGCACTCTATTATTAACATTTATCTTCCATTGTCATTTTCCTATGAGAATTAACAACCCCAATTCATTCTATTAATAATGTATTCTCTAAAGTAAACTGAATCCTGTAGCTTTTAATGCTTTTTATTAATAAGAAATGGTGATTGCAGTGGCACTGAAAGTAGCACATCTGCACTGCCTTGAAGATGATGTGCTACTAGAAGCAAAAATACACAAATCCTTGCAAAAGACAAGAAAGATCTTAATATTTATAGAACAGTTGAGAATGATACAGCAACATGAAAGATCCTTTACACTTTGATTCAGAGAAAGCATAATGCACTTTTTTATTCAGTTATTTTTAATCAGCCTTTATTATAATATTGCGCTGAATGTTTATGCAAACATTCTCTTTGTGTATATGAAAAGCTGAAGCTCCCCTTGGAGTTTAACACAGTTGGCTTAGACATCAAGTGTCTCAATTATGTGATACTGGTATGTTTATTAGGTACAAAAGTACGGAATATTCTATAGGAAAATTAAGAAATGTAGCATTAAATTATTACAAAAGTCATTAACTGTACAACAATTAATGATTCTTAGAAATAACATGAGTTTTAATACAGTGTTAAATACATTTAACAATGCTTTATTTTAGATCTGCACTGCCAGAGATCTATTTCGCTTTGCCAGCTGGATAAATTATAGTGTGAATGATAAAATGCATCCATTTGTGAGAGTCGTTTGAATGGGATGCTAATCCAATGCAGGGGACACTCATGTACTCTCACTCACACAGTCTTCTGTTTCAGATTGCCAATTAACCTAACAGCATAGCATTGTCGTTATTCACAGTATACAGACATTTGATAAAAAAATGAATATTCATTTTCTAATTATTGCTGTTTATTTGTTCATTTTAAACATTTCACACTTGCATGTTACCTTTGTTGAATGCCTCCACTGCTACTTTGGGTACTACAGCTTAGTGCTATGTTAAAAAGTGAATTAATAAATAGATGAATTGATTTTGTGCATTATATATAAGTACTGATTTCCATTGCATATGTCGTATAGTTCTTACAGAAGGGAATGTATACTTTTTTTAATCTACTGCATAATTCATTTTATTAAAGTTGGTACCAAAACAGTGTTATGTTACTAAGCAAAAACATTATAAGAATTATAGCTATACAAAATTAAAGTTTTCAAAATAGCAGAATGAATAGCACCCCCTCACACCCTCATGAGGTAAAGGTGAGCATATAAAGAAGTGTCTTTACCTTATGTTTTTATTCAAATACAAAGGCCTTTTGTCTAATTCTGTTTTCATTTGGGGTTTACTGCTCTGGGAATAACTTGTACTGTGTGGTTTGCATTCATTACACTTTTTAGGCTCTTCCTAAGTAACTTACAGTTAAAGCAATGATTTGGTCATGTATTGTATGTATTGATAATCATCATATGTGGCATAACTGAGGGAAAATCGACAAGACTAAAGCATATTAGTGTGCAGCCAATGAACTACCATGAATGTATCAGTCACAGTAGCCCTTCTGGAATCTTCTGACTTACTCACTGATAAGAGTATAAGAAGTCTGTCAAATGAGTGGAGACCACAGAGTCCATCAAACTTTTTGTTGTATGACCTAACATTGTATTAGCCTGCTTCCATACATTGCGCAGATTTAATGAATGTTGCATCAACATAAACCCTTAAGTTCTTTTTCAGAGATTGCGTCTAGTAAGACAAACTCTCCCATCTTGTTTTTACTAATAATAATTATAATAATTAATATTCCATTTGTCTACGTGTAGCACTTTGTACTTTCTTATATTAAACTAAATATTCTAATTGATCACCCAGTTCTAAAGATTCTCCAGGTCTTTGTAAATGTTTTTGTTTCCATCTTAGTCACTGCTGAGTCAAGATTCTAAATAGTGTATTATCATGAATAGAAGATTCTAGAGCTGCTTTTGTAGTGCAAGATACTTTTCTGTGAGGTTTTCTAATTCCATTCATTTTTCACATATACAGTATAGTCCCACTCTGCTAATTTAGTTTTTTTTCTCCAGCTTAAGTGGAGTGTTTTTGTCTTTTGTTTTGTTCTACTCTCCCAGCCATCTGACCTTATCACTGGATTCATCTTTAGAGTCTTACATTATGACTTTGCATATGAGGATGCTGCCCATAAACTAATTATGTATCTATGTTTTTATAAGATTGTATGGATTTTTTTTCATTGTTACTTAATCATTAACATTTTTACCTACTCCTATTAGTTTTCTCTTTCCTTGTGCCTTTCTCTTTTACATCTTGTAAAGCACTTTCAACTTCATTCATTGTGTGAAAATCTGCAAAATAAATACATGTTGTTGTTGTGGTGCTCAGTTGTTCTTTTTTCTCTTGAGAGTAATACATATTTTTGCTTAAGATCTAGTATTTTTCTCTTAAAGTTTTGAATCATGTAATGAATTAGTTTCATTTTACTTTTGTATTTTCCTTTTGTTAGAATATTGTTTTATTTTAATGTTAAATTCTGTTGACTTTCCAGGCACTGCCGTGTTTTTAAAGTCGTTCACTAGGAAGTGGACTCCTGTTACTGGGATGTGATGGAATAATCTTTTCCTGTATAAATGGTGTGTGTGCAGCCTGTGGTGGCACCCCTCTGTTGAAATTTATTAGTTTGGTCCCAGTTTTTAACTTTGTTTTCTATCTTTTACGTTTAAATCCTCTTGCCAGTTTTTCTCTGAAGTCTTAGTTTTGACTTCTTTCTTGTCCTTGATTATTCTTCTTCCTGGTCCTTCTATTCCTCTGATTTCCTTTTCCTTAGCTCCACAATAACCGAGGAGCTATCCCATGTTTCCCAGAACAAGTCAGATTATGGATGAGACTGTCACAGAGAGGGAGGTAGCTGATCTTTTTACTGCAGAGATCTTGAACTAGCAGTTAGTGTTAGAATTAGTTATTTATTTACACAATTTATCCCTGCTCTCTCATTTTGCTGCATAATTACATCAGATCACCAAAAGGTTTAATGGACCCCAATGAGACTAGTACTCTACAACTTTTTACTTATCATTTTCTTCTATTTAAAGTTTCTAATATTGAGATATAATGACTGTTGTACAACATTTGGCATATGAATCTACAGCAGTGGTAAAATTTGGATGCACCATCTGTTAGAGTAAAAAGTGCAATGCAGTTTACTATTACATACATCACAGAATGCATTCCAAAAGATGGTGCATCACATTTTTTCTTTCCAAGTGTGCCAGAGAAATTTCCGTGTGGGCCCAGAAGACTTTAGGATAAAGCATTAATGGCATCTATTGAGACAGCATCATTACTGCATTGTACTTTTGGTTCCATGGTTAATACAGTTTGTAACCTTATATGTAGGTTAAAGCCATATTAGCGCAAGCATTTCTGCTTGATGATGTTAATTAAGTGAAATTAATAACCTTTATTTCACTAATAAAAAGGCTAATCTCAAGAGAGAATAATCTCTTTCTATTAGACTTGCAACTACTGGCTCACAGCCATGCAGCAGCTTTGAACTTTGCGACTTTATAGACACAAACACACACACTCTCACTTGCAGATGGGCCAGGAGGGAAGATGCCAGCTACACTCAAAGTAAATGAGCACAGACACACTTGTTACCACATGTGGGTTTATTCATTTAACCAACTAATACCACAACTCAATATTTAAAAGCTGATTTCTAATTAATAATATTTTAACAAGTATTACATTTAAGCTTAATTAAATTTAACCTTCAGATACACAGGTCCTCATCCTCATCCATCCATGGTGTCCTGGATATATGTTGGGCAGACCATTGTTTGTAAGACCGAAGGACTGTGTTTCTGATATGGATGTGAACAGCACTGGAGCAGCAGAAGGAACAGTCCTGTCTTCTTTTGTTTCACTCTGTACTCCTCAGATTTTAAATTTAACAGCAGGTCATGTGTATGTATGTATATAGACAGTCACACACAGGCGTGCGCGAGATAGACACACACACACACAGGCGAGAGACACACTCACACAGACACAGAGGCGCGTGGTTAAGAGAGACACACGTGAGATATAGACACACACACACGTAGACCCACGAGAGAGAGACACACACACACACACAGGCGCGCACGTGCATTGTTGCAATGTTACTTTTCTTGGTTGTTTATTAAATTACGGATTTTTCAAATGTGTTATTCAATGTTTTTACATTAAGTTTACTATTACACTGTGCATTCTATGGTATTATTAACTATATTTGTGCTTAAAAATCTTTAAAAAAATATATTTACATACAGTTCGTACGGTCTGGAAAGGATTAATTGTATTTACATACAGTCCTATGGGGGAAATTACTTCGGTTCACGACCAAATCGGGTTACAACCAGAGTTTTGGAACGAATTATGGTTGTGAACCGAGGTTCCACCGTATTACTGTCAGAGAAATGCCAAAGATCTATTTATCTAAGAGATAGGTATTTATCTAAGAGATAGGGAAAGACAGGAAATTATATTTTGCACAGTTTAGTACTGCCATCCATCAACATATACAGAAAATACAGTGGTGTGAAAAACTATTTGCCTCCTTCCTGATTTCTTATTCTTTTGCATGTTTGTCACACAAAATGTTTCTGATCATCAAACACATGTAACCATTAGTCAAATATAACACAAGTAAACACAAAATGCAGTTTTTAAATGATGGTTTTATTATTTAGGAGAAAAAAATCCAAACCTACATGGCCCTGTGTGAAAAAGTAATTGCCCCCTTGTTCAAAAATAACCTAACTGTGGTGTATCACACCTGAGTTCAATTTCCGTAGCCACCCCCAGGCCTGATTACTGCCACACCTGTTTCAATCAAGAAATCATTTAAATAGGAGCTGCCTGACACAGAGAAGTAGACCAAAAGCACCTCAAAAGCTAGACATCATGCCAAGATCCAAAGAAATTCAGGAACAAATGAGAACAGAAGTAATTGAGATCTATCAGTCTGGTAAAGGTTATAAAGCCATTTCTAAAGCTTTGGGACTCCAGCGAACCACAGTGAGAGCCATTATGCAGAAATGGCAAAAACATGGAACAGTGGTGAACCTTCCCAGGAGTGGCTGGCCGACCAAAATTACCCCAAGAGCGCAGAGACGACTCATCCGAGAGGTCACAAAAGACCCCAGGACAACGTCTAAAGAACTGCAGGCCTCACTTGCCTCAATTAAGGTCAGTGTTCACGACTCCACCATAAGAAAGAGACTGGGAAAAAACGGCCTGCATGGCAGATTTCCAAGACGCAAACCACTGTTAAGCAAAAAGAACATTAGGGCTTGTCTCAATTTTGCTAAGAAACATCTCAATGATTGCCAAGACTTTTGGGAAAATACCTTGTGGACTGATGAGACAAAAGTTGAACTTTAGGTGTGCTGAATCCATTTCTGAAACTTTAACTTTAACTTGCTTTAACACAAACTGTTTCCATGAGATATCAGATTTAGTGAAAAATTATGTTTTCAAAAACAAAAATGATGATTTAAAAAAAAGTTACTTTTGATTTATGGTATGAGTATTTTTATGCTCAGAATATTAATTGAAGTATATTGGCAGTCTTCCTTGTCCTTAATGTTATTTTTGATACAGCAACCCAAGTTCAGGTATTTGCTACACTTTTTTTGCTCTAACCAGTATATTTTTCTTTGTATATACAGTACATGTATCCATCTTCTGTAGTCCTTTTTTTAAATATAAATGCTTTGTTGAAGTTTGATGAATGGTAAGTCATCACCTGCTTGAATCATAAAGCAAAGAAAGTGAAAGAGTTTACATGATCCTTGACAAATGATTAACTTTTTTTTTTAAATTGAAATTTACTTCTTTCCCCAAACTGGCCAACATGGAGTAAATATCCAAATTTGACTTTATCATAATGTCTGAAGTAGTGCACTGTCTCTCACAGCACTTGCCAAAGCTGATCCTTATCTTTTTCATTACAAATTCATTCCTTTTACTGTTGACTTCCGCAGTAGTCTTTTCACAATCAGCTGGCCAGTCCAGACAAAGCTCCTTTCACCTACCAGCTGCTGTTATAAGTGTGTCTGAGGAGCTATTCATGTAATTTTTCTTTATGAGCTTTAACAGTAGCACACCATAGTTAAGCTCAACATCCTAAAGATAATTAAAAAAGAAAATCCCCTTTTTGTTTAACAAAATACCTTGAGCGTCATAATAAGCACTAGCACTAAACGTTGGTAGGTCTAGAATGAGCATCACAGCTTTCTGCTGATTTCATACTAATAGCATGATTTGAAAATAGCAAGAACTCCAATAGATTATAAATCTACCCTGCCTTTTATCTGCAATATATGTTTGTTTTGGAAGAGTAAGGATATGAGGTAAGTTTTTATAACACAGTGATCTGATAAGAGAAAATTGTTTAGATGCCACATAATGTCTACATTTCTTTACTATTCAGGTGAATCCCTCTATCTGTGTTTTAAAACAGAATAATACTTAATATCTTAGAAAGTATGAGGAATCATTGCAGAGCCCTCGCACTAACACATCCTTGTGGCCAATCGTGTCACTGATCAATCAAACAAGGTTAGAATTGGATTATGAGATAAAACTAGAGCCCATAATGGAAAATCCCATTAAATCCAGACGAAACTTGTCCATGCCAAGATGGGAAAGAAACAGCCATTGAGCAGGAATGTTATGGTTCCCTCAACATTCACATCATGTTTGCTCTTAGTATTAGTAGTTTTGCTAAAACTAAATTATAGCACCTAATATTTTAACAAACATTTGGAGTCTTGTATGGACTTATTAGATCTTAGTTCTTTCAGTGTAGCATTAAAGTGCAAACAGAGGAAATGAGTGCATTATAGCTCAGACTTTATATGTGATCATTTCAAAGAGTGGTAATGCAACAGAAATACTTCCTTCCATCCATTTCTTGAACTCACTTTTTCCAAATTCATTATTAGGTGCAAGGCAGGAACTAGTACTATATTTTATGCCAATGAATTTCAGAGTGTCACATATCCACAGTTAGTTTTATAGGACTGGTCTTTGAGTCACCATCCATCCATCCATTATCCAACCCGCTATATCCTAACTACAAGTTCACGGGGGTCTGCTGGAGCCAATCCCAGCCAACACAGGGTGCAAGCAAGGAAACAAACCCCGGGCAGCGCGCCAGCACACCACAAGGTGCACACACACACCCACACACCAAGCACACAATTCACCTAAAACTGAAGAACCTTTCATATGCCAGCACAGGTATTGCCAACAATTTACCTTTGGTAACCTCTATCTTATCATGCAACTCCACATAACTACTCATAAAAGAATACATTTTGACTAAAATACATGTATTGTTGGAATTATTTAAAGATTTTTTTTACTTTGTAAGTGTCCATAGCTTTTTCTTAATGTGTTATATGCATTAAAATGTATAGGTACAATTAATCAATATATTGTGCACTGCCATGTACAAATTTAGTATTATTTCTGTTTTGTCATTTACTCTGTTTCTCCTTTCATCTTTCTTTTTACAGCTGAAACAAAAATCTGCTTTAAGTATTATCATGGAGTAAGTGGAGCCTTGCGAGCTACAACCCCCAGTGTCACAGTGAAAAATCCTTCAGCTCCTGTAAGTTATTTGGGATTGTTATTAATTATTTTCTTTTCTAGGTTGCTAATTGTGAAGAAAAATAATAATCTTAATACAAATAACAACCAATAGCTTTTGTTAAATTAATAAACTCTGCTGAAATGATAAAAAAAATCTATTTTTACCCCATATGACTGTTAATTGATTTTCTGTTCTTATATGACTTTCAGACATCCAGAGAAATTTTCTGATATATTAGAATTTTATTTATTCCATATGTAGTTTTAAAGCACTTCAGCTTTTAATGGCTAAAGAAACATGGGAAATGGAAATAGTAATGAATGCATTTGAAATGTTGTCAGGGTTACTTTGGGCTTGTGCATCTAGAAAACATTTTTAGCTCCCTCTTAAGATCTAATATTGAACCTTTCAAAGATGTCAAATTTAATTCCATGAACACTATTTAGTGTTTGCAAGGTCTTATTAAGCTTATTTTTATTTGCACTGCAGTTTTTTATGATCTCAAGTGCAATCTTACAAGTGGAGCTTAAAACATTTTTATGTATTTTTTAAGTTATTTTCTCAAGCACTAATAAGTCTCTGAAGAGCTCCAAAATTCCTGAAATTGATAACAATGTATGAATCAGACTCTGATACTAATAAAAACCTATTCATTGTTGCATTTATAGACCTCTCAAAATACATTTCTCATATGAAATGTAAGTGCAAATAAATCTCCAAAACGACATGCAATAAATACACAATACTGCAGTGTATAGATAAAATGTGGAGCAAAACTACTTTGAGATCAGATTAATTATTACTGTAGTAGGCTTTTCCTGAGCAGCCTTAAGTTCATTTTAGATTCATGCTTTCACAGAAGTGTAGTGTTAACATCCATGCCTGAATGTAGCTGTAGAATGATGGTCACAACTTCACAAACCTTTGCTCTAGAATTTCATTCACATTTTTAATCTGTTACATGTGTTCCTGTCGTTATAATCATTATTCTGCTTTGCCCAAAATTAGGACTTTTTTATTCTGTAAACTGTTTCTGCCAGCATCTGCTCAGTAAAGCACTTTAAATATTTGTGCCAAGATAGTTTTCCAGCTCAATTTTATATACCTTAATTATCAACCATCAATATCTTGTGTAATGCTGTTCCATCTCTTGCACATTGGATGCATTTAATTATAGTACTCTTTACATTGTCAAAATAAATCTTTTTTAATGTACTGTATGTCTTTTTCCAAGTATATTGATTTAACTTCCTTCCCTTTTCCCAGTTAAATCCTTATAAATAATTCACCTTGACAAAATATATGACATATACATAAGAAATTAATTTGAAAACAAGTGATGCATGTAAATTGAAAATTTTGATCCTCTTTTTAAGTTTATATACAAATACAAGCAATTAGTTTGTATTTAAAGAAATTGCCATAGAAACCACATAATCTATTTCAGTGTGCTGAGGACCAGGGACTATTCTAGTATCATTAGTATTCAGCACTGCTGGATGGCAGTCCATGAAAGGGCACACTCAAAGCACAAAGCATAGTCACTATATAACCTGTCAAAGATGAGACAATACAGTCAAAAAAAGGTTTGGGGCAGCAGTGGAAAGCAGAGAATTTTCCCGTAATTGGTCTGCAGTGGAAAGAGAGAAAGGGTCAGTACACTCCTCCACCCCCTGTTCTGTCGTGGAATAAGCCACGTTCAGGCTCTTTAGCTGACTTCCATGCACACGTGTGTGACAAACCTAATAAGCATGTTTTTGGACGTGCATTCTAATTTGTAGTACCTGAATAGCGGCAGACTGTAAATATCACATAGACTTTGCTATTTAAACACAATACTCTGGACTTGTAACTGAACAGTATTAACCACTACCCCACATTTCATTCCATACTTTATTGCAAATTCAGCTGGTGAGGGGAACTTACATTTTCAGGCAGTTTAAATATTTTTTGTATATTTTAGAAGCAAATTCCAAGCTTCAGTAAAAACATCTATCATGATTTGTAGCTATTTGGGAGTATATTGTAGTATTCTGAATTCTTTACTTTGTCTGATGTTTTTAAATTAGTTTTATTTCCACCACTGCTTTGTTGCATCTGCCCTGGTTGCTGTGGGAGCCTCTCTGTCTTTATTTGGCAGACAGAGTATGTGTCAGTTTATGATGTTATGGGCACATTGCTACATAAGAGTGAGGTGGTTGTACATACTGCACTCCCTGGGTGAACCTTACCTAAAAATAAGGGACAGATTATGTCTCATGAAAGTATAAAATGGTTTTTTAGGAATTTCAGGTTCTGATTTAAATCATTCTCTTGCAAGTGATTATTACTTTGCCCATTTGGTGTTTTGTTTCAGTTTTTTGTGTGTGTTTTCAGCCCACAATGGTGCCCACTTTTCATTTACTGTATGAGATGTGTTTTTATTGGTCACAAAAGCTTCATAGTATGTAAAATGAAGCTGTAACTAGAAAGATTATATCTTAAAACAAGTAATTTGTTTAGCAGTGTAAACACATGTAAGTCAATAAAAAAATTGTAGAAGTTATTATTTTAATTTTTTTTTCCCTTTTTAAAAAAAATCAATTTACTGCTAAGCTAGAGCAATAGAATGGGGATGGGTTTACTCTGCTAGAAGCCTATTACTGCATGGAGGGCACAGATGAAAACAAAACAATGGCTCAATATTTGTCCCATATCGTTGTAAAAGTCCACTAAATTACTCTGTCATTGTAATTAACATTGTAACTTAGCAAACAAAAAAACAAAGAAATACAGTCAGGTTTAAAGAGTTACATTGTCAGTGTAGTATCAGAAAGAAATTAAGTAACAATTGTAAAAGAGGACACAAGCAATAATAAAAGAGTTGGGACACCACCTTGGTAACCCTGTATAATTAGGTGAGAAAAACAAAGAAAACACAGTAAACGTGGAGTAGTCTTTTTAGACTGGGGTTCTGAATAGGAACTGAAACAAAATGGCTGATTTCCGGGTTGTGAGTTCAAGTGGCAGGAAGGGGAGCGTCCTGGCGGACAGAGTGAGATAGAGTAGCTGTCAGTCTGCCCTGCTGTCAGTCTACCCTGGTCTGCTGGGTAATTGCCATAACCAAAGCCTTTGAGCTGTCTCCCATGCTCACATGTGTGGAACATTCGAACTAGACTGTATTTTGGTATTTGGTATTTGGGACACTGTATTAATCCCCGAGGGGAAATTGTCTTTTAGCATGATCTTTGGAATAGTACCATTTTTTTCATAATTGTATGCTCAAGAGTTAAAAATATTGTTAATTAGTTCCCAGAAATAATTTTTCGTAAGAAAAGGTTGCTTATTTCCATTCATCCACAAATAAAGAAGTGCTAATATGTTGTAATTGATCTTTATTTCATATTGCTCATTCCACAGTGTATTGAGGGCTTTATTCATTTATTAATTTCCCTAATTTATACATTATCCTGAGGTGATTGTTAGTTCACTGTCTTAGCCAGCTGTGGCGTCTGTGACATCTCTCCAAATTACAGGTCGTGTGAACTATCAAGCCAATCATAAAGCATTTCAGTTTCATTAAAGACTTAACATTTCATGATATACTGTACATACTGTAATAGTAGTTATACACTATTCAGCAAAATTCAATACACATTTTTATTTCAGGAACCTACAGATGTCTGTATATCATCATCTTGGTCACTTGTTGATACTACTTGGTGTGTGAGCTGATTGCCGTTAGTTTCTTATTGATTCCCTTGGTGCAACAAAAAATATTTTCTGAGAACATCTCCATTCAATGAAGTACAGTTTCAGACTCAGTATCTGAGAAAAGTAAACACTTGGCGTAATTTGTTAATTAATGCAGTGTGAATGACAGTTTGATAGATTTACTATTGTTAACCAAAAATATGAAAAAGCCTAAATGAGCTATAGTAAATAAAAGAAAATCACTCAGTGAACTGGCTGGATGTTGCTGCCGCTGAAGCGTAGTAAATTAAAGGCCTATAGTGAGAACCGCCCCATGTGTATGCTGACAGCGAGTTCACTGCTTAACAGAGAGAAGCTCCACTCTATATTTCAGATCTGCTGCTGACAAGATTTTATTGGACAGCTGAATTCTTTTTTTAGAATCTGAATAGCAATGTTTTCATTTTTTATGAGTCTAAAATATTTATATCAAGCTAAATAGGGGAACTGACTGCATGTTAAGATGGCTTAAAGTATAAGGAATAGCTTTGATGTACAATGGTTAATTAAACAAATTGTAGGGAAACAGGAAAATGATAAGTCTATGAATTTTACTGCCTTCTTTTATACCTCAATAACCATCAATAGCTGTCGTCAACACGGGTATTTAGGTAGAATATCAAAGGAACATAATTTTTATTTATTGTGGACACTGTATGTTTTTTTGCTTGTATTCCAGTTTCCTTCTGTTCCTTACAATTATGTGTCTTAGGTTGCTTGGCATCTCCAAATTTTTCCAGTGTAAATGAGTGTTGGTGTGTGCAATGAAATGGCATTCTGCCCAGAGTTGGTTCTTGCCTTATACCTGATGCTTCTAGGACAACATCCAGCTCCCACAAAGCCCTCTTTTAGACTAAACAGAGTAAATCGATTGATGGATGAATAATTATTGTAACGAATATGAGTACACTTGTGTGATGGAGTGAACTTGCTGATGATATCAGAGGTTTATTTTCTATAAGAATTCTACTAACTAGAATTTGTTTTCCTGTTTTTCCTGTGTTTCAACCAGCCATATCAATTGGTCATAATTTGTTTATATTAATGAAATTGAAATTTTGCTGTTTCACTGTGGGAGATTTTAACGTAATATGAGTGTTCATATATGTTAATGTTGTAAGGCTTAAAAATGTTCTGTCATTTGATTATAGGTATACATTTGTGTAAGTGTTCCTCTCAGTATTTAACGAAGCACGCTATATAAAGAATAAATTGAATGGAAAACTAAGCATTCTTTAACATTTCAGCTATGTTTGTTGAATCTGACTTTTCCAAGGAAATGTGTTAAATACAGTAAGTGAAGTGCATTTTCCTTTATGGGATAAGTAAAATTGAATTGAATTGATTTTAAAAGTGGAATCACATTAAATTGCTTTTGCAACATATTTACAGTGCTTCATTATTACAGATGCATCCACCTATCCATGTCAGTTGCAAAACAAGCCTGTTTTATTAGACTTTTTTACATCTCTGCATTTATATAGTGAAAGACTGTTTTAGATGATAATAAGGGGCAGATGATAACCCATGTAGTGTGAGCTTTACCAAGAAAACATTGCAGACACAGTGTAGGTGACTGGAACAGGCAACTCACGTGCACGTTTAAAGCATAAATATGCAGTGTTCTTTTTAATTTTCTGCTAGCAGACTTGGAAATGCTTGAGTCTTCAGTAGATGTCATTCTAAAGCATCGGCTTCAAAATGAGACAACAAAAACAAAAATCCTTTATCATATATTATTGTTTTGATACATTCAGATCCCAAAAAAATGCACATACCATACAGTACTAATTTGTGTGATAAAAGTTGAGAAAGTGATTTTAAATAATATAATTTTTCAGTTTTTCACAGGCTACTCTGGTTTTCACCCCACATTCTGAAAAACTTGCAACTCTAAGTTGCAACTCTTAATTGGCTGCAGTCAGGGTGAGAGTGTTTTTGTCTTTGTATGTGTGTGTGTGTGTGCATGCGTGTGTGTGCATGTAAGAGTGGAAAATTTCATAGACTGGTGGCTTGTCCAGGGCAGTTCACTACCTAGCTTCCTGTGCTGCAAGGTTAGATTTGCCCCTCCATTATCTTGATTTGGATTGTGTGGTTTGAAAATGATTGACTATCATTAGTATTCAATTGAGAATAAAATATATGCTTTAAGATCACTATGAACTGTTCCCAAAACCAAAGAACATTTCTGAATTGTGATAGTATAACGAAAGGTTACCCTACAAAGTCATCTGCATCCACTGAACAGTTTCATCTCCAGACAGAGGTGTAGCTTCAGTGACAGACTGAGGAGATCGTTCCTCCCCCACACTATGTGACTCTTCAATTCCACCCGGGGGAGTAAATGCTAACATTAATTTTATTTTCATTTTTTTCATTTTTATTACTATTTGATTTAATATTGTTTCTTTGTATCAGTATGCTGCTGCTGGATTATGTGAATTTCCCCTTGGGATTAATAAAGTATCTATCTATCTATCTATCTATCTATCTATCTATCTATCTATCTATCTATCTATCTATTTATGTTCTCATTTTTCAAATTTTGAGAGGTAGCAGTCCAAAATCAAGACTGTTTGTTGCAATCTGATGAAAGATACTTACTGATTGCTACATTGCTCTTACCTGTGACAATTAGATCACATCTCAGTACTCCTGCTCTTAATAGTAGAGACTGAAGTGGAAAAAGTTGGTAAGAAAAATTGTTTGGCACTGGACTAAAAATATGGATATTAATATGCAAGATTGTTTTCATTCTGGAATCAGATCTGGATGAGCCTGCATTGTAAATTAATTAATGAAAAAATCAAAAAATGTGTGTTCCCTGTGTGACTCTGAAACCCACCCAAATATTTACTAATATGTAACTGTAGATCACCATTATCATGCAAAGTGTATTAAAAGCTCTCAGCAATGTATTTCAGGTTGGTAATATGGAAACATATAGGACATGTGGATACCAGCCTGAGGAAAACAAATAAAGCTGCTAAATGTCAACACAGCGGTAGACTAGAAACTGAGTATGTCTGCAGTTTAGATCTACATAAGCTGTGGTAGGGCTTACAGACACATATACATTATAAACTACCCTAATCCAGTTGCTTCTACTTTTTCTCTCCCAGATGAAGTACATGCTTTATATGCTTACTTTGATCATGACAAGAAACTGCCTTCAATACATAATCCTGCAGCACAATATGAATAGTACTTCTCCATTTCTGTGCATGTTGTAAAGAGGAGTTTTAAACAGTCAGCATCAATAAAGCATCTGATTCAGATGAAATTTCATGATGTGTTTTATAAACGTGTAGCAACCAATTACCTGATATTTTCACAAACAGAGAGATCTATGATCCTCACCTACTTCAGAAAGAGAAATATCCCAGTGTCACAGAAAAGAAAAAATGGAATCCAAAGATGGTATGATACCTGTTGTAAATCATACCATCCTGGAACACCTGGATGATAAAAACTTCACTCCCAATGTGCTGTTTATAGGTTACAGCTCAGAATTTAACATTGTTATACTATTAAAGCTGATAAATTAGAATCCTAGACTTGAGACATTGTGCCACCATCTGCAGCTAGATGTTTACAGATCATAGCACTGTAATTTAATAGAATCATTTCTTCCATGATTATCCTCTATATAGACAACCCCCTAGAGTAATTAGCTGAGCCCCACTGTACTTCTTGCTCACCTGTGATAGAGTTGGCATACACAGTTACAGCTCCATCTGATGACAACAGAATTGTAGACCTGATAACTAACAATGATAAGATGGTTTACAAAGCATAGGTTTAGCCTTTGTTAGGAAAGACATGTATTTTATGTTTTGCATTGTCATTTTGAGTCAGTTTCAGGCATTGCTATTTTGTGTACAAGACCCCAGGCACTACCATATTGTTTATCTTTGCCATGGTAACTGCATGTCACATGTCATGTGAAAACATCATTATCCCACCACCATAAAACAGTTGGCCTTAACCTAGAATTTGGATAGTAAGAGTCTTGAACTTTGTATATTTTACTGTTCTGAATTATTTTTTTGCCCCTTTTTTGACTTTTTTTGCTATGCATTCATGCTAATCTCTTTGTTACTATATTTGTAATAGATTTATGTCTATATACTTTATTGTATGTAAACGCTTATTTTTTCAGATTAAAATAAGGCTTTTAAAATAAAGGTTCAGATTAAATCAGGGTTATCTCAATCTTTTTATAGATAAGACTGGTTTAAATAAAATTTGATTGCCTGAGCATAATACTATAAACAAAAAGAGCCCTTTTTTCACCCTTAGCTTTCCCCGAGGAAGTCATTTCTAACACTGTGAATTCCTGATTGAAAAATGTCATCTTAAGTCCAACAACAGAGATCTGATGTGATTATCTAGTGACATTATTCAGCTGACAAGCCACAGCTGTATCCTTTACCTACTGCAATTTTGTCAGCTTACATAAAATCTCCTCCATCTGAAGTACTTCATTTTCCCTGTGAAGGCTGTAAAGTCAAGTCAGCTTGATCAACATTACACTTTAAACACTTTTCTCCAGGGCACCACAGAAGCACTGCAGTTAATGTTGCTGCCTCACAACTCGAAGGACCTTGATTTAATTCCCCACTTGCTTATTGCCTTTTTGCATTTTACCTTTTTTCCCTATATTTACATCTTATTCATATTGCAAATATGTCACTGTTAGGTTCTGTGGTGTCTCTAAAATGTCCCTGTAAGAATGCGTGAGGCTTGTTGTGTAAATGTGGCCTGCTGTTCCTTTCAGCACTGCTTTTTAACTTTCAGTATCCTGTCAGGAAAGGTTCTGGCACACAGCCCTGTATTTGATTCAGGAGGTTTAGGAAATGGGGTGGTAACTTTACTACAGCCATGAAAATTGTTTTTGATGTAAACTCACATTAATTACAATCTTGTTATGGATTTTGGATTTTCACATTTATGCTAGACAAACCACATTTGACATATTTGAGTTTATTTTCATAAAGCGATGTATCATGTGTTTATTTTTTTATTGAAACAATTCTGGTTGTCATGCAGATGCAGTGGATAGCACTGCTAAGTCATGAATCTATTGTCCTGAGTTTGAAACCCATGCTTGGTCAAGTTCTGCGTGGAATTTTTCTCTTGGCTTTCCTCCCATATTCAGGAAATGTGCAATTTTACATTAACTGTCAAGTCTAAAGTTGTGCTTTAGAAATGTGATTTATGATGTGTGCATGAGAGCAATCTGCTTTGCACTGGCTTGCCATTCAGGGCTGTTTTTTTCTCTTGGACCCGGTGCTGCCTAAATAGGTTTTAACCCTTTATATCTCAATTCAATTAAGAATGTTTGAGAATAATATGTGTTATGGAAATATTATGAATGTAACGCCAGCCAATTGCATGGCATTCTCACACATGCATGATCATATACAGGCAAATGGCAAATGTATTCATTTAAATTTAATACCACTACACAATATGTGCAGAAAGTGAAGGGGTCTGAATACTTTCTGAATCCACTGTTAAGTCAATTTAAACATGCCTGTCTACCAATATTTCATATTTTTGGAATATTAAAGAAAGCTGGTGTACCCAGAGAACCCAGAACTGGGTAAAAGTAAAATACGCATACCAAGAGTGATCCTGATTTGGAGTCCAGGGTTTACAATTGTGATCAACTAAAACTGAAGGATTTTCTTAATGAAGCAATTTAATTATCTATAGCAATCATGTATTACATATTGTTCATTGTCTGTTCTAATGAGTTGAAATGTCCTGCAAAACATTTGCTGTAAGTTATTTGCAGCTTTCTAGTTTTCCTCTGAGTCTGCTAATTTTTACTTGGCTGATTTCAAAATTACTTTTATTAATTTAAAGATGAAAACCCTTAGTAAGCAAGTGAACAGAAGATTCAAGAACAAAAGTGAAGAGATTCAATAGACTTGTGCTAAAAACTGCATAAGGTTTAACTGCAATACTTATCTTTTAAGACAAACACTGGTGTCTTTTATTGAGCAGATAGAGGTAAAAACACAAGGAATTTACGGCAGATTTAAAAACAGACAAAAAGGCTCCCTCAGAGCACTTGCAAATCTTCCATAATGTAAAAGATGAAAATTTGAGACATTGTGAGAACGCTTATTGGAATTAAGACATTATCGATGAATATTTTATGAAATATGTAATATTCAAAAACTATGACACTTTATTCAAACTTGCCATCCAAAGGAAAATTAAATTGCTGTGAATCCTTGTGTACAACTCAAATAGAATTAACTCTTTTTACTTAAAAATTCAAAAAATGTCTGATAAGGCTTTCAAAAGTACATCTCTAAAACCATTGGAAATTAGATATTTCTTATTTGAAAAGATGAAGTTATATTACAACAGAGCACATTCTAGAGAACGGGTTTTGATTCTAACCATCTTCTTAATTAGTGACCAGATTTTTCTGCTAATTCACTTCTTTTGCTTTAGTCTTAAGTAACTTGATTCAGACCCCTTAGTTGTCTCTTTTTCCTTAATTAGCAGCCAAACAATAATGAGACACGAAACAAGCCGCCATATAAGCAGCTCACCTGTGCCCATCACACAATATCTGAAGATAAGAAAGGTGACGGTCTCGGTAAGTTAAACTCTCAAGTCACCAAAGGATTTTGACAGTGTTCTTAGAAAAAACAGAAAATCAAAAGTTTGGGAAATGTCTGCTGTGGCAGAATGAGAGCAGCAACTAGCCGTGGAATTAAGTAATGGGCTTAATTAACAGGAAGAATTGGCTTCTCATTAATAGATTTGTTGGAGCGAAATTGGTTGGAGTTTGAAGCCCCAATTTAGCTGGTCATCTGTTGGCTCATTTCACATCTCATTTCTGTTTGGCTGCCATTTAAAGAATAAACAAATCAATTCAGAGGACTGAATCCTTAAAAACAGAGCTATTAAAATGAAGGGAAAAGAAATCAATTAGCAGTGAAAACTGGTCATTGTTTAGGAAAAAGGGTTAGATCGAAAACCTGCAGCCACTGCAGCCCACCAGGCCTGGGGCCTCATGTATAACGCCATGCGTAGAATTCGCACTATAACATGGCGTAAGCACAAAAGCCGAAACTCCTCCCAGAATTACGCCTCTTTGAATATGCAAATGAATATAAATCGCCCTTAAGCTCAGCCTTCTGTGAAAAGACAATGGGAAAAGCACGGGGGAAAATATAAGAATTTCAGTGAATACCAAGTGGAGGCAAAGGAAAAACATACTATTTGTTCAAATAAACCGTGGTATAATCAACAAAAAGAAGTTGATCGAGTGACATAGCGTGTTGGATAAACTTGAAAGCTCACGTTCACAAAATCGCATAGTGCCGGAAGTTACATATCAAAGTCGCCGTGAAAAGCCGAGTTGTAAGCCCACTGTCTGAGTGTCATATGAAAGCTTATTAGGGTACAGAGAAAAAAGGCACACAGTGGGGAAAAAGCACGAAATGTCAACTTCAATCTCGACATTTCCACTTTAATCACGTAGTTTATTTTGTCATTAAAATAGAACATCATAAACTTCATCTTAAAATCGTTTAATCAACCAGTTTCTCAAATCACATCGTAATTAAAGTAACACGTTAAATGCTTTGTTTTGTATTTGATCTTCTATGTGCTCTATGTGTGTGAATTACTACTTGCTTTTTAAACCGGCTCTCTTCCTCCAACTGGACACAGAATCCATTACATTCGTGATATTACAGCTCTCTGAATAACTAAAATACTGAGATGTATACGTGATATAATTTTCATGATGATAGGAGTTAAAGCACGTTATTAAACATGTTTTCACTTCGATGAAATAATTTATTGCAGCAGTACTCAGGGGCGGCTCTAGGCTTGTGGTGGCCCTGGGCAGAGGAAGAATCGGTGGCTCCTTCGCCCACCAATGTCAATAAGGTAGCTTATGCACGGTGGATGGCCATGTCCGTTGCGGACACTGCATAGCTGCCTCGTGCTCATGACATAAGCATTTAACTTTTGCCGAAATTTGTCGCTGCGTTTTTTGCTGTGTTGTTATTTTCTCTTTTTGTTTTATAAAAACTATATATGTTCAATATATATTGGCATTGCTGCCACTGCAGTCCTTGCTTTTCTTTCCTCAAGTAACCGATCGCCACACAATCAGCTCTGTAATAGAAATGAAGCCATCTGTAAGCTTAGCGCCGATTCTTCAAAACGTTTAAGGAACATTGAAATATCTTCGTAGTACACGTTTAATTATTCTATCCTTCATGACACTCCCAGTGAAGAATATAGATTATTTAAATGAAGTTAAAGTTTTATCTGTATAATTTAATAAACATATTTTGCTGAATTTCACCTTAAAAATATCGTCATCATATGTAAATACGCGCTTTATAAAGTGGCTCAGGTTGTGCGATATTATAACTATGGTGCAAGTTTACAGTGGGGTGATTGTACTTATAAGTACAAACAGTTCTACAAGGTGCAATTGATTGAGTGCATTTAAAGTTCTTGGGATGAAACTGTTTCTGAACCGCGAGGTCCGTACAGGAAAGGCTTTGAAACGTTTTGCAGTGGCTGAGACAGCGTGTCCTTGAAGCTGTATATCGATAATTCTCTTTCCGATCAGCTGCTGCTGTGATTCACACTCAGATACAGTGATAATAAATACTCCGAGTGGTGCAGTGAGAGTAATATGGAAAAAGATGATCTGCGGGAGGAGCTGAAAGAAGAAGAAGAAGAAGAAGGAGAAGTGAGAGTAACAACGCTAAAGCAGTTATGGTATTTGGAATACTATGGCTGTTCCCTGGACCATTATATTGTTACAAGTTAATCACAATCAGATGCGTTACAATAATAAATAATATGCGGTTAGTTTCAGTGTATTTATAAAGCCGCGTCAGGAAAATAAAGGTGTAACCACACAGGAACAGTAACACTGCTTTGACGCTGGGTGCCGCGTGTCTGCAAAACCAAGCGGAGAACTTGCGTGCGACAAGGTATGAGGTACCGTGGAAAAGTGCGTGGCTTTTCGCCAAGTGTAGGTTTTATACATCGCGATTTGAACGTGGAAAAGTTCTTACGCAACATTTCTGTGCGTATACACCGTTTATACCTGAGGCCTCTGGAGTTCGACACCCCTTTTGTAGAGTGTGTTCTGCAATGGAGAATCAAGTAATCTACAAGTTAATAGCCTCCTCCATCTGAGCAAAATTAATTTTAAACCACTCAGTTATTTTTGTCTATTATTAATTTATGAATTTATTGTTTTTATTTATACTAATCATGCTTCTAAATTACTCCAAAGCTCCTTAATAAACTTTCCTAACTTTAGGGCCATGTTCAGTGGCCTTAAAACAACAATCACTGTCCAACTTTCTTGTGGAAATTTTACATCTATTCCACTCTTTCCCACCATTCTCCTGCTTATTTGTGGTGAACTCTATTCATTTCCTGTATCTTGAATTCATTTTGAACTCAGCCTGGAGAAAACAATCCATTAATTCCATGCTTGTCATTGATGCAAGGTGTTTTTGTTGTATTAGTTGTGGAACAGAGTGACGTGCAGAGTTCCAAAATACCTGGGGTGCCATCCTGGCCATCTCATTTAATTGTGTTCCGACAAATTATAAACAAAAGGAACGAAAAAATAACATGGTGGCTCTAAAACATAAGCCAATAGCTTAAGCAGTGTTCCTTTCCTTGTCAGGTCTAACCTTGAGCTGCATGCTGCACAGAGTTCAGGTAGCGAGTAAGATGCCTTCTTCCAGGAGTGGGTTTTTTATATGCTTTAGCCTGGAGAAGTGAGACTTATGGGAGTGATGGGGGCATGGTCAGATAGTCTCCTGGGCTGTTTTCCCTGAACTGTTCAGGAAAGTGACAGAAAAAACATAGGAAATTTGACAAAGAAGAGGACACTATTCAGTCCTTCAAGCCAGTTAGTTTAGCCAATAGCTAAGCTGTCCCAGTATCACATAAGGATTTTTCTTAATGGCTCAATTCTTTACTGTTATGTGTAAAAGTGCAAGGACCATGTACAATGAAATGTTTGCTTGCATGTACCCCAGCAGACAGGGAACATAGACAAAAATAAACCCACACACAATAAATAAATGAATATAAATAAGTAAATAAATAAAACCAGAATCCTAGGAATAAATAGAGAAAGTGGCAGAAGTATATGTGTAAGTAGCAGTGGAGGTGACACAGGGTTACTGATTGTTCATGAGTCTGATTGCAGTTGGGTAGAAACTGTTCCTGAACCTGGAGGTGCACGAATGGACTTTAGTTGCTTCTCAGATGGGAGGAGGGTGAAAAGTGACAGTGCAGGGTGGCTGGGGTCCCACCTGATACGGTTCACTTTCTTGAGACAGCGTGTAGTGTGGATGTCATGGATCGCAGGGAGCTGTGTGCTCATGATCTGCTGTGCTTTGTTCACCACACGCTGCAGAGCTCTGCAATCCTGAACTCAGCTGTACCAGGATGTGATGCATCCTGTCAGGATGGATTCCACAGTACACCTGTAGAATCTGCACAGGGTTGTGGGGGACATCCGGGCTTTACTCAGTCTCCTGAGGAAGTAGAGGCGTTGTTGAGCTTTCTTGACTACTGCCGCAGTGTGACTTGACCATTTAAGGTCCTCAGTGAGGGTGACTCCGAGGAACCTAAAGTAGTTGACCTACTTCACAGCCTCACCTCCGATGTAGATGGGGCTGTGCTTTGTTGCTTGTTTGCGGAAATCCAAAATCATCTCCTTAGTTTTGCTAACGTTAAGGGTGAGTTTGTTGTCCTGACACCGTTCTGACTGGAGTCTGACCTCCTCCCTGTAGGCCGTCTCATCGTCCTTGCTGATCAGACCTATTACAGTGGTATCATCAGCAAACTTGAGGATGGTGCTAGAGCTCTACTTAGCTATGCAGTCATGGGTGTAGAGAGAGTAAAGCAGGGGCCCTGCGGGGTGCCAGTGTTGATGGTGATGATGGAGGAGGTTTTTCCACCAATACGCACTTGCTGAGGTCTTCCGATGAGGAAGTCCAGTACCCAGTTGCACAGTGAAGAGCTAAGTCCCAGATCCAGGAGTTTAGTGATGAGCTGGGATGGAATGGTGGTGTTAAATGCAGAGCTGTAGTCCACAAACAGCAGCCTGGCATGACAGTTCTTGTTTTCCAGATGAGACAGGGTGGTGTTGAGTGTTATGGAGATGGCAACTTCAGTGGACCTGTTGCAATGGTAGGCAAACTGGAGGGGGTCCAGACTGTCAGGGATGATGTCCTTGATGTGTTCTAGCACCAGCCCTTCATTGCTATGAGAGTAAGTGCTGCTGGGTGGTAATCATTAGGGCAGTTTACTTTATTTTTCTTTGGGACAGGGATGATGGTTGTGTGCTTGAAGCAGGTGGGGACAGATGAAACTCTCAGAGATGTTTTGAAAATATCCGTAAAGACAGCACCTAGCTGGTCACATCATGTTTTTAAAACGTGACCTGAGACTCCATCTGTGCCAGGTGCTTTGTGGATGCTGAGTTGGGAAAAAGTCTTCCTCACGTCATCCTTAGAGAGCCTCAGGCTGGAGTCTTGCGGCACTGTGGGGGGGTCACACGGGTCTGTCCGTGTTAGCGAGCTTGAAGCGAGCAAAAAACACATTCAACTCATCCGGGAGTGAAGCAACTGTAGCTGTGGCTGTATGTGTCCAGGATTTGTAGTCTGTGATCACCTAAATACCCTACCACATCCGACGAGTGTCTGCTGTGCTGTTAAACTGAGAGTCCAGTTTGTGGGCGTACTGGTACTTTACGTATTTATGTAATGGCTTTTCGGAGATCATACCTGCTCTTTTTGTATGCCTGTTTATCTCTGGAATGAAATGCACTGCAGCGCTCATGGATCCACCGGCGTACTTCAGCACACATCCAGGGCTTCTGGTTGGGAAATACACGTACAGTGGAACCTCGGTTCACGAACATCTCGGTACACATATAACTCGGTTTACGACCAAAAAGTTCACCAAACTTTTGCCTCGGTTCACGACCACACACTCGGTATACGAACAAGCCAGTTTCCCTTTTGGTTTGTGCGTGCTGATGATTTCCGCACGTGTTGCATTGTTCTCGGTCAGACATGCGTGCTTGTGCATGCTTGCACGTGCGTGCATGCTTTCGCTATGATCTCTTTGTGCTCTATTTCATTTCCTTTCCAGTTTGTACGTGCCGATTACTGTATTTAAGCACGTGTTGAGCCGCTCCCTGTTCATTGTTCTCAGTCAGACGTGCGTGTATTACCTGTGATCTCTTTGTGCTCTACAGTATTTCGTGTGCTTTTGCAGTTAACCATGGCTTCTAAGCAAGTAAGAAGTGGTGAGAAGAAAGTTTTGCAGAAAATTGAAATTGAAGTGAAGAAGGAAATTATTGAAAAGTATGAGTGTGGCGTTCGTGTTACTGATCTTGCCGCCAAGTACAAGAAGTCAAAACCTACGATTTCGACTTTTCTAAAGCAGAAAGAATCTATTAAAACAGATGATGTTGCAAAAGGAGTTACAGCATTAACCAGGCAGAGGCCTCAAGTGCTGGAAGAGTTGGAAAAACTGTTTATCAGTTTACTCATTTACCAATTTGAGAACCCTCGTGCTTTCAAGCAGCACAATGTAAACAAAGCCAGACTGCCAGTAATGTGGAGGATAAACATGAAGGGTTGGGTCACAAGGACTTTGTTTTTGGAATGGCTACATGAGGCGTTCGCTCCCACCAGCTAAAGAGCTAAAAACACCAGAAACCCAAGAAATTACAAGGGAGAAAACACCTGAAGGAAAACATCCCTCCATCGCGGAGCCAGACTCTTCCTCAAAACTGTAACCTCCTCTCCACCCAGCTCCTCCTCACTTCATGCCAGAACTCGACTCATGCAAGGTTAGTTTTCTTGGTGGTTTATGGTTTTTGTATTACGGATTTTTGAAATGTTCATTTTTCAGTTCGTAGCGTGAATTGTTGCAGTGTTACTTTTCACTTTTTTCAAATGTTCATTTTTTTTCCCCTGTGCTTAAAACTCATTTAAAAAAAGTTTTTACAGCGAGTGGTTCATAGCGTGATTTGTTGCAATGTTACTTTTCTTGGTGGTTTATTAAATTACAGATTTTTCAAATGTTCCTTTTTTTCCCCTGTGCTTAAAACTCATTAAAAAAAAGTGTTTATACAGTGATCGGTTGCAAGGCTATAGCGCAAACTCCTGTAATGTTACTTTCTTGGTTGCTTGTGGTTGGTTTTTAAATAAAGTTCGAATTTGTTCAAATGTTCCTTTTTTCCCCCTGTGCTTAAAACTCATTAAAAAAAATGTTTATACAGCGATCGGCTTGCAAGGCTATAGCGCAAACTGCGGCAATGTTACAGAAAGAGGGAGAGTGCAGGCTCGCGTGCTGGAGAGAGAGAGAGAGAGAGAGAAAGAGCGCGGGCTCGTGTGCTGGAGAGAGAGAGAGAGAGGGCGCTTGCAGCTGAGCAGGGAGCCTGGGTGTTTGTGTCAGTGTTATTCAATGTTTTTATATTAGTTTACTATTACACTGTGCATTTTATGGTGTAATTAACTATATTAATTCTTAAAAATCTTTAAAAAATATATATTTACATATAGTTCGTACGGTCTGGAACAGATTAATTGTATTTACATACAATCCTATGGGGGAAATTGCTTCGGTTCACGACCAAATCAGTTTATGACCAGATGTTCCACTGTACAGACTTTGTGGGTACTCAGCCATCCACACATTTCCCGATGAAGCCTGTGACAACTGCAGCATACTTGTCCAGATTCTCAGAGGACTATTTGAAAGCATCCCAATCCACAGATTCAAAGCAGTCCCTAAGTTTTTCCTCCGCTTCCGGGGTCCAACAGTCCACCTCTTGCAAGGCCGGCTCTGCACACTTCAACTGCTGCTTGTAAACAGAGAGGAGCAGCACAGAACGGTGGTCTGACTGCTCAAGGTTCGGCTGCGGGAGCGAGCAATACGCGTTTTTGTATGCGGTGTAGCAGTGGTCCAACATATTAGCACCCCTGGTGGGACAGAGAACGTGTTGGTAGTATTTGGGGTAAACAGACCTGAAGCTTGCTTTGTTGAAGTCCCTGGAGAATGTAACCAGAACATCGGGATGTGTGTTTTCACAGTCCGTAATGAAGTTGTACAGTTTCTTAAGTGCAGTGCTAGTGTTTGTTTGCAGGGGGATGTTAACAGCCGCCATGTGTACAGCTTTAAACTCCCTAGGCAGGTAAAGCGGCCGGCACTTGATGATCAGACATTTCAGGTCCGGTGAACATCTTTGTGAAATGACTTCCACATCCGTACACCATGCGTTGTTGATGAGGAAGCATACCCCGCCACCTCTCTTTTTCCCAGAGGAGACCAACCGATCAGCGCGGTGGATAGAGAAGCCGTCTGGCTGGACAGCCGAATCTGGTGTGCAGGCGGTGAGCCATGTTTCTGTGAGGCAGAAAACACAACAGTCACGCAGATCTTGCTGAAAATGAAGTCTACTATGGAGATTGTCTAGTTTATTGTCCAGAGACTGGGCATTGGCCAGGAAAATGCTAGGCAGTGGAAGTTGCAATCCTCTGCGTTTCGTCCTCGCTTGGATCCCAGCATGCCAGCCACGTTTTCTCCTCCGCATCCTCCGGCGTGGTCGGGTGGGTCGCGTCCGTCACCTTGGTCTCAAGTTATCGAGCAGCCACTGGTCGATAACTACAAAAGTAGCGGCTTGTGCCTTTGTTGCTACGATGTTTACCAATGTTGTATGGTCATCTATACTAATAAAAGGCAAAGCCCCCACTGACTCACTCACTCTTTCACTCACTCACTCACTCACTCACTCGCTCACTCATCACTAATTCTCCAACTTCCCGTGTAGGTAGAAGGCTGAAATTTGGCAGGCTTATTCCTTACAGCTTACTTACAAAAGTTAAGCAGATTTCATTTCGAAATTCAACACATAAGGGTCATAACAGTCGATAACGGTCGACAACGTCCGCCATGTTGAACTTTCTTATTTATGGCCCCATCTTCATGAAATTTGGTAGGCGGTTTCCCTGCGCTAACCGAAACCGATGTACGTACTTATTTCGATGGTATGACGCCACTATCAGCCGCCATATTGAACTTTCCAACGTCACTAATTTTCCAACTTCCCGTGTAGGTAGAAGGCTGAAGTTTGGTACTTATTTCGGTGGTATGATGCCACTGTCGACCACCATATTGAACTTTTCAACAGTCTTTGTTACTTATGGGCCCATCTTCAAGAAATTTGGTAACGCTAACTGAATCCTACTTATGTACATATACACTGTGTGCACAATTATTAGGCAAGTTGTATTTTTGAGGATTAATTTTAATATGGAACAAACACAGTGCTATCAGTCAATCCAAAATGTTAATAAACCTGAAACCTGAATGCTTCACAACGGAAATGTGAGTGTGAACATCATCAGGGGAATACATATGTGCACAATTATTAGGCAACTATTACTGTGCAGATTTATTATGCAACTAAAGGAAAATGAAAATTTTCCCATCTCACTTGTTTATTTTCATATGTTATAGTGAGAATAATAAACAAACACCTCAAAATTTACAAATAAACATCTCTGACATTTCAAAAAAAATAAATCAATCAATCAATGACCAATATAGCCACCCTTCTTTCCAATAACAGTCATAAGCCTTTCCATTCATGGAGTCTGTCAGTTTCTTGATCTGTTGACGATCAGCTTTTTGTGGAGCAGTGACTACAGCCTCCCAGACACTCTTCAGAGAGGTGTATTGTTTTTCTCCCCGTAAATCTAGCGCTTAAGAAGTGCCCACAAGTTCTCGATAGGGTTTAGGTCAGATGAAGAAGGGGGGCCATGTCATTATTCCTTCATCTTTAAGGCCTTTACTGGCTGGCCACGCAGTGGAGAACTTCGATGCAAGTGATGGAGCATTGGCCTGCATAAAAATCATGGTCTTTTCCCTGTATCACTGTTTGAAGAAAGTGTCTTTAAAACTGGCAGTAGGTTTGGGAGTTGATTTTGAGTTCATCTTCAATGCAAAAGGTCCAACTAGCTCATCTTTAAAAATACCAGCTCATACCAGTACCCCACCTCCACGTTGGAGTGGAGCTCTGTGCCCATTACTGATCCACAGGTCCATCCATCTGGTCCATCAAGAGTCACTCTCATCTCATCGGTCCATAAAACCTTTGAAAAAATCTGTCTTCAGATATTTCTTGGCCCAGTTTTGACGTTTCAACTTATGTTTCTTGTTCAGTGGTGGTTGGGTTTCAGCCCTCCTTACCTTGGCCATGTCTTTGAGCACTGAACACCTTGTACTTCTGGGCACTCCAGGTAGGTTGCAGCTCTGGAATATGAAAGTACTGGAGGATAATGGGTTCCTGGTAGCTTCACGTTTGATTCTTCTCAAATCTTTGGCAGCTAATTTGCGTCTTTTGTTCTCAACACGTTTCTTGCGACCCTGTTGACTATTTGCAACAAAATGTTTGATGGTTCTGTGATCACACACCAATATCTTAGCAATTCCAAAAGTGCTGCATCCCTCTGAAAGACTTTTTACAATTTTTGACTTTTCAGAGTCAGTTAAATCTCTTTTGGCCCATTTTGCCTGAGGAAAACTAGCTGCCTAATAATTCTGCACACCTTGATATAGGGTGTTGATCTCCTTAGGCCACACCCTCCCTCATTACACAAATACACATCACCTGACGTGCTTAAATCCAATAAGCATTCAAGTTAATACAGCTTGGAGTTGGAATATACGCATTAAAAATGATGATATGGTCAAAATACTCACTTGCCTAATAATTGTGCACACAGTGTATACGTCCATAGCCTGCAGCTCAGTCACCATGTGAGGCGGCATTGGGTCCCCCATCCCAACGCCTCCCACGTTGTTGGCTGCCTGCCTATATAAGGCCATCCATCGCTCCAGTCTCTACATTCCCTTCTTTGCTTCGCCACAGGATTCACGTCTCCCTGCTGATAACTACAGCCTTTTTATTTAATCCACGGCTTCTCCGCTGTTTTATTGTTCATTTATTACGATTATAGTTATTGTGTAGGTATTTTAGACTTACTTTACATTGTTCGGGTACCCATTTCCTTTATCATTCCAACCGTACCCGCATTAACATGTCTATCGAGTTGATCACTATCGATCAAAGAACTGTCACTTACCGAGTGGTTTCCATGCCCGGAGATGGCACCTATCTTTTCCATTCTCTTTGTTACATATTGCACAGCCATATCAGGCTCACTCTTGATATCTGGAGAAACATTGTGTCTTATGTATTGAATGACTGGGACAGGTTCAAGGTGTGGACTGATGACGGTACAGGAGATAATTATACTGTACTACACAGGAGCACTATAAGAGTGAAATGCTTAAGCCCTTCACCTATGCATCTGCATGTGAGTTGATGGCTGCCGCTGAATTGTTTGGTTGTTGCTTTCAAGTGTACCGAAATGGCCAAATATTTTACTCCTTTGGACAACCGCCAATGCCTCTTAAACATCTTAGATTCACAGGTGACGATTTCAGTAGTGGACACTGATGTTTATGAATGTTTAAACTCTCAAAAGCTGGATGTGAAGTTATCGATGAAACTGGTTGTATACTTACAACGCTTGACAGATGCTGAATGTCACTTCAACACAAGCCCTACAAATACTGTCGTAATTGAAACAAACCATGAAACTCAAACCGATTATGACAGCAGCAATCCAAGCTGTGAGATTTGAAACAACATTACTGTTCACATGACCAACTGTACGTTGCATGCTTAAGAGTAAGCTCAGCGCACAGCTTGGTCATATTACAACCGGAGGACCGAACTCACAATGTGGTATACAAAGTGATCCTTAACAAATAATTATTGGTATATTTTCCCTCAGTTTAAAAAGGTTTAATTTTCATCTTAATAAAAATTTTAAGGCAGTACTTCGCCGCTGCTAGATATATATATATAAATATAATGTGTGTGTGTGTGTATGTGTATATATATATAAATATAGATATATAGATATACAGATAGATAGATATAGATATATATATATAGTGTGTGTGTATGTATGTACAGTATATATATGTATATATATATATAGATAAAGATATAGATATAATGTGTGTGTGTATGTGTATATATATATATATATAGATATACAGATAGATAGATAGATAGATAGATAGATATAGATATATATATATAGTGTGTGTGTATGTATGTACAGTATGTATGTGTATATATAAACTGCTCAAAAAAATTAAAGGAACACTTTGAAAACACATCAGATCTCAATGGGAAAAAGAAATCCTCCTGGATATCTATACTGATATAGACTGGGTAATGTGTTAGGAACGAAAGGATGCCACATCGTTTGATGGAAATGAAAATGATCAACCTACAGAGCCCTGAATTCAAAGACGCCCCAAAAATCAGAGTGAAAAAATTATGTGGCAGGCTAGTCCATTTTGCCAAAATTTAATTGCAGCAACTCAAAATTGTACGCAGCACTTTATATGGCCCCTGTGTTCTTGTATACATGCCTGACAGATGGTGTTGTGGGGGATCTCCTCCAGATCTGGACCAGGGCATCACTGAGCTCCTGGACAGTCTGAGGTGCAACCTGGTGGCATTGGATGGACCAAAACATAATGTCCCAGAGATGTTCTATTGGATTTAGGTCAGGAAAGTGTGGTGGCCAGTCAATGGTATCAATTCCTTCATCCTCCAGGAACTGCCTGCATACCACATGAGGCCAGGAATTGTCGTGCACCAGGAGCCACTGTACCAGCATAGGGTCTGACAATGGGTCCAAGGATTTCATCCTGATACCTAATGGCAGCCAAGGTGCCTTTGTCAAGCCTGTAGCGGTCTGTGTGACCCTCCATGGATATGCCTCCCCAGACAATCATTAACCCACCACCAAACTGCTCATGCTGAATGATGTTACAGGCAGCATAATGTTCTCCATGGCTTCTCCAGACCCTTTCACTTCTGTCACGTGCTCAGGGTGAACCTGCTCTCATCTGTAAAAAGCACAGGGCACCAGTGGTGCATCTGCCAATTCTGGTATTCTATGGCGAATGCCAATCGAGCTGCATGCTGATGGGTTATGGACCTTCTATGGCCCTCTCCAGCTCTCCTAGAGTAACTGCTTGTCTCCTAGAATCTCCTCCATGCCCTTGAGACTGTGCAGGGAGACACAGCAAACCTTCTGGCAATGACACGTATTGATGTGCCATCCTGGAGAAGTTGGACTACCTGTGCAACCTCTGAAGGGTCCAGGTATCGCCTCATGCTACCAGTAGTGACACTGACTGTAGCCAAATGCAAAACTAGTGAAGAAACAGTCAGAAAAGATGAGGAGGGAAAAATGTCAGTGGCCTCCACCTGTTAAACCATTCCTGTTTTGGGGGTCATCTCATTGTTGCCCCTCTAGTGCATCTGTTGTTAATTTCATTAACACCGCAGCAGCTGAAACTGATTAACAACCCCCTCTGCTACTTAACTGACCAGATTAATATCCCATAAGTTTCATTGACTTTATGCTATACTCTGATTAAAAAGTGTTCCTTTAATTCTTTTGAGCAGTATATATATAGAGATATATATATAGATATATATACTGTAGATATATATACTGTATATATAATGTGTGTGTGTATGTATGTATGTGTATATATATATATATATATATATGACAGCAACACTCATAACAGTGACTAAACAATTACATTGATGATCATGTTACGTTATTTTCAAGATGTTTCCTTTTCTTTTTCATTACTTCTTTAACACACTACTTCTCCGCTGCGAGTATTTTGCTAGTACTTAATAAAACAGCGAACAAGCAGTACAAACAGCGACAATAACAAAAATACAGACACAAAAACAAAAAGTCTGCGAGGAGTAGCACGCAACATGTCGCCTCTCTCCGTCTTGGTAGTTTGTTCCCTAGTCCCACAACTCTGCATGAAGAAGTGCTTCCTGGCTTCAGTCCTAAATGCATTTCCCCTTAATTTCCACTGATATCACTGAGTACATGATTCACCCTTAAGCTGAAGAATTTTGCTGGATCTACTTTATTATTACCTTTAAGGAGTTTTAAATGCCTGAATTAGGTCTCCACACAGTCTGCTGCTTGAGACTAAACAAGATTAATTCTCTGAGTCTGTCAGAGTAGGACATGTCCTTAAATCCTGGGGTGCACTTTGTTATTCTTCTCTGCATAGTCTAAAGTGCTATGTTTTTCTTGCACTTTTGTGTCCAGACCTGAATATAATACTCCAAATGCAGTCTTACTAGTTCAGTCATATAGTTTCAGCATAACATCCCTTGACATATATTCAAGAGTTATTATTTAGCTTTTTATTGATTATTCAATTAAAATGTTGTGCCAACATATACCCCTAAATCCTTTTCAGAAGTCACTTCCTATATGACAGTCTCCCATTTTGTATTTATAACTGATGTTAGTTTTTCCAACGTGTAGCACTTTGCACTTTTCTACATTAGACTGCATTTTCCAAGTGTTCACCCAGTTCTGAGGCTTTTCCAGGTCTATTTAAATTGTTTTTGCTTCCATGTCAGTGTCTTGTCATCCCTCCTGTTTTAGTGTCATCTGCAAATTCCACAGGTCCTTAACTATGCCAGAATCAACATCATTAATATAAATCAGAAAAATTAAAGGTCCAAGGATAGACTCCAGAGGGACTCTACTGATGACCTTGCTCAATGTTGAGTATTCTCCTCTTATCTGTACTCTTTGTCCCTTGATGGTTAACCAACTAGAGATCCAATTTTGTAGGTTACCTCTGATGCCTATAGCCTGTTTCAGAATTAATCTTTGGTGTGGGACTGTATCAAATTCTTTTTGAATGTAAATGATGTTGCCTGCTTTGTTTGTATCAGCTATTCCTGTTACTTCTTCCTGGCTTGGCTGGACCACTATCTCATAAACCCATGCTGGCTATTATTTACTATATTTAATATTGTGGTCGGATGAATTAATGACATCAAATAACATAGAAGTTTGGGACACCAACCAGGTCATCCCTTTTATTCGTTCTCAAGACTACTGCAAAGTAATGAAAAACTGAATGAAAAATTTGCGTCTTTGCGCTTCTCTCGTACTGGGGCTTTGAAATCAACAGGTTTGGTCTGGCTTTTCAGAGCTCTGTAACACAGCTTGCTCGGGCCAAAAGTGACACCTCCTTCTGGGACACTCAAGTTTTATCGTGGTTGGACCAGAAGTGGCAGGGCTAGGTACCCTCACTGGGCAATGTATCTGCACTGTGAGGGAAAGAAGAGAAGATAAAGTTAGAGGCAGCTTCCCCTCACTTTTTGTGGGTTATTGTATACCTCGACTGAGCCTAAGAAGGAGTCCTCCAATGCACATACGTGACAGTATATTATTTTCGTTTATGTAATTTTCTGATTTATTTCTTATAGTAGCTTCCATAATTTTGAATGGTACAGAAGTTGAGACTTATTGGTCTGTAATTTTCAGGATTCATTTTCTCTCCCTTCTTGAAGATTGGAGTCACATTTGCAACTTTCCAGTCCTCAAGTATTTCTTTCTGAAGGGACAAATATACATAATAAGAGTTCATAGATGATGTCTTTCATTTCTTTCAATGCAATTGGTAAAATCCCATCAGTTTTCAACACATTGACGACTTGAAGCACATCTGACTCTTCTAATTTAAAATCTATGAACTCAGAGTTTGTTTTTACTTCTGCATGAGGTACTCCACTTGTTTCTTCTTTTATAAATACTTGGGTGAAATATTTATTCAATTTATTTTCTGTTTCCTTCTCATTTTCAATGAATACTCTATTAGTGTCCTTAAGGTTTCTTAAATTCTTTTAATTGTCTTTTTATTGGAGTAGTACCAAAGAATGTGTTTGCTCTTCACTAGCAATTTTTATTTTGGTTTCTCTTTTGACATTTCAGATGCCTTTTTTGATCTCTCGCTGTAATGTCTAGTATTCCTCTATTTGCCTTTTTAAAAATTTTCTCGTACAGTGATCTTTTCAGTTTTACTTTTTAAATGATGTTCCTATTTATTCATTTCAGGTGATTTTTTAGTCTTTTTGTTTTATTTGTTTTTGAAATAAATTTACTTTGAGCCTGGACCAGATAATCTCTGAATTAACACCATCATTTATAGATACTGAGCTTTTCCTTTCCCATTCTATGTTTTTTAGTGTCATGAGGAAAGTTTGTAGCACTACTCATTTTTAATAAGTAATCGTCCTGGAGCCTGCAGGTTTGAGATGCCTGCAGGTGCACATGAGAATGTGCATGCAACGCTACAAGGTTGATTGGGGTGCTTGGCTGATTGCACATTAATGTGCAGAAATAGGCGATCAGCCATATGCTTCATTCATACCTTGGCATGGCTGATTGTAGCCCCTGCACCCAAACAGTGCATAAAAGGGATCCTGTATGGCGACAAGCGGACAAGGAGATAGGTAGAGTTTAAAGAATAGAAAGAAGGATGTCGGAGCTGGCAGGATTGGAAGACGCCAACATATGATAATGTGCAGGCAGACAGCTTAGAAGAGAGCCCTAAGGAGGAGTGCATGGCCAGCACTCAAAGGGGCTGAAGAAGGTTACTCCAGCTGAGTGTCCTGGAGGCAGCAGGAGCTAGACATTTTTTAAGAGGGCTCTCTTCGTAAGGCTGAGGAGTGGAAGTGGGAGTTGGAGGAGCGAGGCTCAATGTGGAGCCCTGCCAGAAGCCTGTGACAACAGCTGTGGTCTGAGCCTGGATGGCTGGTTTTGCCTGTTGGAAGGACGTCTCCTCTGGCTGCAGGATCCCAAGAGGAGACATTGATTTTTAGAAGGATGCACTAAGGATCGTGTGTTTGTTAGAACTGTTTCCTGCAGTGTGTGCTAACAATGTTTTAATGGATTATTTATGAACTGTTTAACCATCATTTTACACATCATTTTATGGATTATTAGTATATTTATTCAAAGATATCTGTACTGGGCGGCACGGTGGCGCAGTGGTAGCTAGGCTGCCTCGCAGTTAAAAGACCAGGGTTTGCTTCCCGGGTCCTCCCTGCGTGGAGTTTGCATGTTCTCCCCGTGTCTACGTGGGTTTTCCTCCGGGCACTCCGGTTTCCTCCCACAATCCAAAGACATGTGGGTTAGGTGGTTTGGCGATTCTAAATTGGCTCTAGTGTGTACTTGGTGTGTTTGTGTGTGTCCTGTGGTGAGTTGCCACCCTGCCCAGGATTGGTTCCTGCCTTGTGCCCTGTGTTGGCTGGGATTGGCTCCAGCAGACCCCCGCGACCCTGTAGTTAGGATTCAGTGGGTTGGAAAATGGATGGATATCTTTACTGCACTTTGGACAACATTTGTTTTATTTGGAAATAAAAGCAGTAACAATTTATACCACCTCTTGCTGACTGGGTGTGTCCTCATTTATTCGGTTTGTCCTCGGGTACAGTGCCACTGGTTCTGCGTTTAATTGGGTACCAAGGAGTGTGGATCCTACCCACATCATCACAAGTAAGTACTTCTTCATCCCCATAAAGTTAGCTTTCCTCAAGTTATAAGTCTTCATTTTGGTGTACATTTGTGTGTTTTCAAAGATAATCTCTAGTTTTACCATGTTGTGGACACTGTTGCTTAAATTATCAATAAACTTCTGTTTTTATTACTTACTTTATTGTTTGAAAAATTGAGAGCCCATGTGTTGGGCTTGGAACAAACTTGGTGAAAAACAGTAATTTATCATCCACACCATTTCAGTTTCTTCTTTTGTATTCCCAATAACAAGACAGGAGAGTACACGACAATACTCCATTTCATCTCAGTGTGTCACCTCAAACCTGAACCAGCAATGTGGTCGTCAGATGTGCATGCGTCACATAGTGTTCACAATTTGCCTGCTGTTACACAATCTTCAAGGCTGAGCAGTTAGTATAGAACAATACCTGAAATCTAATGCCCAAGAACTGCGACCAGAAATTAGGAGGTTGTTATGATTTAAGCCAGGGTTATTGCACTGGCTTATGTTTTTTTTTTTTTCATTATTTCTGTTTTTTTTGTTTTATGTAAAACAATATATTTCTTTGATTATTTTATTTGCAAATGTGAAAAATGTTCCTGTGTTTCTGTGTATATATTGATATTGAGCCATCTGGCTGTTTAGGTCAGAGTATAGTAAACTCAAGTGTGGTGCAGTGTGGATGTGAAGGAGTATTGTAAGTATTCTTTTTGTGGGGAAGTAGTTGTCTTTTGATTCATTTTTCCTGTGTTTCTTGGGTCATTCTTTCGGATTGTGTACTAGACCTGGTTTGCTGATGAAAATTAATTTGCTTTTCTATGTCACTATAAGTTTAAATGATGTCTGTTTGATAATGCACTAAATGTAATAGTTCTTTTTAATAAATTGACTTTTAGTAGTCTTGCTGAAATTTCTCTGAATGTACAATGAAAGTATATCATTTTTCTTCAAAATAAGCACCCTTAAAAGTATCATAAATTAAATCTGCAAAGATAAAAGCAAGATTATGGTGATTTAAACCCCCTGTTTAAACTTTCCTAAACTGAAGTATCATAGCACTTAAGTCTGTTAAGCAGCCGACACAGCATTATCTTTATTGCTTATGTTAGGAGAGGAGGCTGTTCCTTCTTTCTCCTTGTTCATTAAATTGGAGTGTGCTGTGTGATGGCTCTTATAGTGGTCAACCCAGAGAGCTGTAAAAAATCCCCATCTTAATAAGTAACTTTGAAGCTATATGGGAGAAGCAAGAGAAATACATCATACTGTACATCTGAATTTAGACTTATTTCTAACACATTTATGGTTGTGAAACTTTTTCAGGGCATACAGCACGAGCAAGACTGAGGAACCAATTTTTATTTATTTATTTATAATTTATTACTGCCCAATTTGTGATAAGTACTTAATATGGTAATAGGTTATTGGGAGACAAGTAATCAGAAAAAAACACATATTACAAGTAAAAGGCAAATGCAACAGCAATGCGGTTTACTCAGGAAGAGTTTACAGACTAGCATGTGTAAAAGCAGTTTTACCTATCCATGGAAAAAAAGCATTTGCAGAAATCATAAAACAGTTGAACAATAACCTACATTATCAGTGCAAAAAAAAGGGAAAACTAGTTAAGCATTATGAGTCCGTTATCTCATACTGAGACAAGGGGACAACCTTGTGTTGGGGATAGTTAGGTTACTCTAGTTAAAGAAGTACTCAAATCTACACAACCAGAGAGGTTTAGTAATGATCCAACTTGCATTCGAAGCCCATATGTCAAGATCTTTTTGTCTATTTTTGATTTAAATATTTTAAATAAATTTAAATAAATATCTTTTGTTATTTTAACAGCAACAACATTCTGATATTTCATAAACACCACTGTTTTGTTTATGGCAACCACTGGCCAAGTGATGCTTGATGTCACTTCCCAGATACAATATAACTCGGCTCAACTACATTGTCAACTCGGGAATGAAAGTACAGCTGAATGAAATGGTATTTTTATTATGACTGGATGGCTGCAAAAGGGAAACAACGAATCATGGCGGTAAAACGTTTTGTAGCAGGCTGCTCCTCTATATTCATTTTATGGTCAAATCTGCCAGGGTTTGCCGCCACTAGGTGATCTCTGTGAGTGTCTGCCTACCCAAAGTAGTTCCTAACCAGCACAGTAACACACTGCTGCCAAAAGAATATCCAACTAGACACAAAGAAATATGCAAAAAGGCACAAAAGTGGTATTTCAAAAACACAAAGATAATGTGGAAAAAGGCACATGTTATAGCAAAAATAACAAAGTGCAAAAGATAAAAATAATGCAGTATATATTTTTAAAATTAATCAGACGTAGTCATAGAACTTGGCACTCCACAGAGTATATTAAATGTTAACACCTGCTTAAACGTTTAAAATTTCATAACAGCACTATTTGTTGCATTGTGTGGGTTCTGATAAATAATGTACAGGAATGTTCAATTCTTTTCAGCCTAAAACACCTGCAGTCCTTAATGTATGCATTCAGTGATTCTGGCACAATAAAAGAGAACATGCTTTCACCTGGAGTTCATTTATTTTATTCTGTAGACTAACTGTAAGTCCAGAAGCATTCTAAAAGGAACAGTTATAAAAATACATTCTATCATAGCTAACATCAGGAAGAGCTCAGTTTTGGACAGTCATAAGTCCATCAAGGAACACTTTTGCTAAGAAGTCAACTTAGAGTTACCATTCGACATTCAGTATGTCTTTGGCATGTAAGAAGAATCTCTTGTCTTGCTGATAAAACCCATACTAATATGAATGAAATATGTGCACATTAAACAGCTGACATATAGCTGGGAAATGAACTTGGGTCCATGCAAAAGGAAATTATGTGATGAGTAATTTTATGATTTTGTATACTTTACATTTTTGCCTCAAATAAATCAAGTCATAAATTCAAGAAATCCTAGGTGGGGCATCAGACTCCTCCATACAAACATGAACAAATTGTGTAAAACCACTAGAACTATGAGGCAGTGTGACTAATCACTGCACTATTATGCCAATATGAAAATATATGAAAAAATAACAGTGCTACTGCACTGAAATAAATTCACATTTTTTTAAAAGTTGAAAGGTGTTTTTCTGTTTTATCACATAAAAGCGGTAAAAATGTATTGAGCATTTAAGAGCAGTACCAAAGTATCAGTTTTTTTTCATGAGAAACCTATGTGGAGATGCTTTTTTGTCCAGCATAGGTTTCTAGTCAATCCAGAACTGGTGCCTTTGATTGTCTTTGTTATCTCTCATTTTAATAGTAGTAACCAATGTTGGCAAGAGTTCCTGATTCTTAAGTTGTTTTTTATTGAACTTAGTTGCTCTTGTCAGTCTGTGGAGCAAACTGTGAATCTGAAACAGTTGGTATGCAACTTTCACTGTCTTTACTCAGTACTGATTTTTAATGTTATTTGCATTCTAATCTGAGTTTATGCAAATCTGCTTTTTAGATATTCATGTTTACTACTAAAAGGAAATGTATGATGCATTTCAAATATGTTATAATATTATAAGTAATACATATATGAATATTTTGGGAGATAAGCCTTTCCCTAGAGCACAGTGTGCAAGGCTGGAAACAACCCAAGGCAGAGAGTCAGTCAATGACAGAAGAATAAGTTATAGTTTATTTTAATCCATTCATTGTAATAAAGTTTTGCTAATGTTCTAAGAAGAGTAGCCTATTGGTTAGTCTTTTGATTATTTTAATATTGGAATAAGTGACTTTTGGTCCAGGTTAAAGGCTGACAGTTTTATTGTTTTGTATACTGTAGCTATAGCGTCATAAACTTGTGACTGGCATGTCATGCAGAGTAGTTCTTGCCTTCTTCTTAGTTTCTGCTAGCATAGACTTCATTTCAATTGTGAACCTGACCGAGAAAAAAATAGATAAAAAATGATATCCAGAATCTAATTTTGATATAAAATGAACTGTTCACCTTGGTCATTTTTCATTTTAAGAGCTGCATTATATCAGGAACAAAACCTGATGTTGGATATAATTCTTGCCCATTAGAGGGCACACTCATGTAAACACTTGCACCATGTCATGAAAACATGTCACTAGTCTAAGGGAGATATGCAAGCAAGAATGTCACTGTACTATGTATACAAATGGATCTGAACTTGAACTTGAGGGAACATGAGTACAGGGGGTCCTCGGGTTACGACACAGTTCCATTCCTACAACAGTGATGTAACCCGAATTTTGGTGTAAGTCGAAACACACTCTAGCCTAAGTCACTTACCTATCTTAACACATTTGAAAAATCATAATCTAGAACATAAAAACACAAAATCTAAGCCTGAGAAAAAAGAAAAGGACATAAATATACTGTACTGTAGTAACAGAAAAAATCAGTGTAAAAAAAATGCTTAACTTTATTCCTTCTCATGTCTCAATTTTTTAAAGTTTTTATGGGAGTGAGTGTTGTAAACTTGAAACGTTGTATGTTGAAACATTGTAACCTGAGGACCCTCTGTAGTTTTAATTGTGTGTAATGTGAAGAATACTGGACGCTTCGAAATCTTTGGGGTGCCAACCAGGCCACACTAGTTTAATGATAAAAGAAAAACAAAGGTAAAAAGCAGTGTCCTACAGAATTCATAATGTAACAAAGGGTTTGTGTTTCTCGCACCACAAAACACTCTTTGAGTTCTCTGTCTTGGGCTTTTAGAAGGTCAAAATAAAACCTCCTTGGCTTAGCGCCTTGCTTAAATTTATCTGGTCCTATAAGGGGTGGTGCTTGCAACACCCAGCAGGGGCAGAGCTAGACGTCATCTCAATTCAACGGGTTAACACTAACCAGGTTTCCATCCAAGGAGTTTTTGCGAAAAAATATTTAGCGCTTCAAATTTTAGCTGATGGAAATGCTAATTATCGATAAAATGTTGTACATGTTGACGTAATATTTTTCCGTTTAACTTTAGTGCATAAATTCCATATCGATACTTCAGATGTCGCAAAAACTACATTGGAAACACTTTTTGTCGGAAAAAAAGGGCTTTAACGCAAATAAATGTGTCACATGATACATTTTCATCACGTGCAATCAAAACGAGAATAGCGGAGCGGTTTACATGGTCTGATGAAGAGACTCGATATTTCTCGTGATGAGCCAATGCAGTAGCGGATAGGCTGGGTCTCCTGCTACTAAAAGGGGTATCTGAACTCCCTCCACATCAACTGTAGCCTGGGGGTGTCTCTCAGGATGTCTAAATAATACAAAAACCGCAAAGGTAATTTACTGTGCCAGTCAAAATATTGAATAAACCGTGTGTTTCATTATCTAAACATTTTTTTCTTATTAATAATTGGCAGATGTTCTAGCATATATGAGAAATTCTGTCATTAATATTAACTTTAGTTTTTTTTTTATTAAATGTTATTTTGTATTAATTCAAATTTCAGTTTTAATTAAAAACCTTAAGGGAAGCAGGTTACAGTACTAATTCAGTTGTTATCGCACTGAGAAGGGATGTTGAAAGGTAGGCTCACCTGTACAGATCCGATGCTGCAAACACAGCTGCATCATGGGCACTTCCAGGAGTGCCAACGCAAATGTCTCGTATCATGCACCTGTCATCAACAAGGGCCTGGAGAACAATAGATGGCCATCCTTTGCGATTAATGTAATCGCGGTAGCCTTCCATCGGGGGAAGAGTAGGCACATGCGTGCCATCCAGCGCACCGTAAATCTGTGGCACAAGATACACCAAGAAATTGCAGTATGCAATTTCATTTGCCTCCGCTACAGTCGGAAGTCTGATATAACGCCGCATTAATTTTTCTTTAATATCGGTGCACACAGCATATACACATCGATGGACGGTAGTTTTACTAACCCCGAAAGTTTCTCCAACTACTCTATACTCGGCGCATGTTGCCAGCTTGTAAAGGGTGATGGCAATCCGCTTTTGCGTTGGAACCGGTGGTCGGTGGCAACCTGTGATGGGCGCAACATCAGGACTGATGAATCCACACATCTCAAACGTCGGCCTTGTCATTCTAAAATGTTGCAGCCAGAGATTTTCTGTGAAGTGTCTCTCCACCACCTCCTCCCAGAAGGTCTTATTCCATCGTCTCTCCCATACCCGTGGGTTTCGTCACACTAGGGTACTTTCTTCGAGCTCAAGGGCTATCAGACAAGCAACTGCTTCATTCTGCTGTCGTCTTTATGTCTTTATATTATGTACAACAAGCAAAATACCCGCGCTTCGCAGCGGCGAAGTACTGCCTTAAAATTTTTATTAAGAAGAAAATTAAACCTTCTTAAACTGAGGGAAAATATACCAATAATTATTTGTTAAGGATCTCTTTGTATACCACATTGTGAGTTCGGCCCTCCGGTTGTAATATGACCAAGCTGTGCGCTGAGCTTACTCTTGAGCATGCAACGTACAGTTGGCCATGTGAACAGTAATCTTGTTTCAAATCTCACAGCTTAGATTGCTGCTGTCATAATCGGTTTGAGTTTCATGGTTTGTTTCAATTACGACAGTATTTGTAGGACTTGTGTTGAAGAGACATTCGGCATCTGTCAAGCGTTGTAAGTATAAAACCAGTTTCATCGATAACTTCACATCCAGCTTTTGAGAGTTTAAACATTCATAAACATCAAAGTGTCCACTACTGAAATCGTCACCTGTGAATCTAAGATGTTTAAGAGGCATTGGCGGTTGTCCAAAGGTGTAAAATATTTGGCTATTGCGGTACACTTGAAAGCGACAACCGAACAATTCAGCGGCAGCCATCAACTCACATGCAGATGCATAGGTGAAGGGCTTAAGCATTTCACTCTTATAGTGCTCCTGTGTAGTATAATTATCTCCTGTACCGTCATCAGTCCACACCTTGAACCTGTCCCAGTCATTCAATACATAAGACACAATGTTCCCCCGGATATCAAGAGTGAGCCTAATATGGCTGTGCAATATGTAACAAAGAGAATGGAAAAGGTAGGTGCCATCTCCGGGCATGGAAACCACTTGGTAAGTGACAGTTCTTTGATCGATTGTGATCACCTCGATAGACATGTTAATGGGGGTACGGTTGGAATGATAAAGGAAATGGGTACCTGAACAATGTAAAGTAAGTCTAAACTATAGACTATAGTCAATAACTATAATCGTAATAAATGAACAATAAAACAGCGGAGAAGCTGTGGATTAAATAAAAAGGCTGTAGTTATCAGCAGGGAGACGTGAATCCCGTGGCGAAGCAAGGAAGGGAATGTAGAGACTGGAGTGACGGACGGCCTTATATAGGCAGGCAGCCAACAACATGGGAGGAGTTGGGATGGGGGATCCAATGCCGCCTCACACGATGACTGAGCTGCAGGCTATGGATGTATATATGTACATAAGTAGGATTCAGTAGCGTTAGGAACCCGTGTACCAAATTTCTTGAAGATGGGCCCATAAGTAACAAAGACTGTTGAAAAGTTCAATATGGCTGCCGACAGTGGCATCATACCACCAAAATAATTAACAAATTTCAGCCTTCTACCTACATGGGAAGTTGGAGAATTAGTGATGTGGGAAAGTTCAATATGGCTGCTTACAGTGGCGTCATACCACCGAAATAAGTACGTACATTGGTTACGGTTAGCGCAGGGAAGCCGCCTACCAAATTTCGTGAAGATGGGGCCATAAATAAAAAAGTTCAACATGGCGGACTTTGTCGACCGTTATTGACCGTTATGACCGTTACGTGTAGAATTTCGAAATGAAACCTGCTTAACTTTTGTAAGTAAGCTGTAAGGAATAAGCCTGCCAAATTTCAGCCTTCTACCTACACGGGAAATTGGAGAATTAGTGATGAGTGAGTGAGTGAGTGAGTGAGTGAGTGAGTCAGTCAGTCAGTCAGTCAGTCAGTCAGTCATTCAGTGAGGGCTTTGCCTTTTATTAGTATAGATTCCAATTATTTGTGAAACTGAAATAACAGTAAATTGGCAAATTTCAAAAAACTGTCTAAATAATCTCTCCATTTCTTTGTTTCATTGTTTAGTGGAGGGGGTGTAACGTGGAAAACAAAAGGTAGATAATTTGCGACATACACAAAATTATGTATGGAAACAGCTCAAGGACAGATTTTTTTTCGCTATACAACAAAACGTAGGCGACAGTTCGTTTCGGGGGGGATGATGTCATCACACACACCATTTTATCGATAAAACGCCAGTTGGATGGAAACATGCTGGAGACAGCAAATTTCGCACATTTTTTTTAACGTATATTCTGTTTGTCGATTAGAAAACGTCACAAAAAACTGGATAGAAACTTGGCTATTGTGGAGGAAAACAGAGACACAGATTATGGCAGTGTCCCCTCCTGCTCTGCTGCAGTATTGTTTGTCTTACCTGAGCCCTTTAGAAGGTTCCTAAGTGTACATGCTTGATATAGGATTGTCAACAATATTGAAAAATTAAGCATGAATTTTAACATTTTTAAATTGCTTCAATACTCATTTTTCATGGTATCAATTCTACAGCTTACTTTTACAAACCCACTTCCAGTTTGCCATGGCTCGAGTTGCAGCCCCGTTTCTACCACCCACTCATAGGTTCTAATAAGATGGCAACTGCAACCAAAACTGAAAGTTGGCAGACAGAGAGGTGTCTGGAAATTGTTCAGCTTTGTGCCAAATGGGGACAGAAAACTACAAAATATATGCAAGTCTGTATGCGAGATCTGAAGGTCTGAGGTCTGAAACATGAGTCAATGCAAAGAATTTCCAGAGGTATCTTATTTCTAAATTATAGAAACATTAACAAATATAAACCTGTAAACTGTTGCGTTTGATGTAGGGATGTGACATTTATTTTTTGCTACAGGTTAAAATATTTTCTTGTAGACAGTTAAGTCTGCAATAATTTTTATTTCCAGGCCAGTTTTACTGTTCATTCAGGATCAATGATATTTAACACTAGGGTTCCGTCGATTTTTAAACCCTCATTACAAAGTGTGCTGCCTTAGTGCATTACTTTCTTTTATTTTACTACATGTAATTTTAAAATGATATTTTATCACATGTACTATATAATGTAAAGAGGTCTACTCCTTTGTGTGCTCTTATATTTCTAGCTGTGCTTCACAGCATGTATTTAGCCAAACAAAAGCCCACCACAGCCTCACAGATGAGCACATTGGCACACTAATCTTTCTTGTAAAAAAAAAAAAAGGAAGTTACAAAGACATCGTCTTTAATTTACAATGGCAATTATGCCATTAAGTCTTTAAGTGTGATAATGGTCTGTTTGTGTGTTACTTTTCTAAACAACTGTTTACAAATGATCACACTTAATTCTATATTTACTTTAATGTTTATTTAATGTTTGTTTTAATATTTATATGTATATTGTTTGCAAAAGTTGGCAATACTTGAATTTAATTAACATTTAATGACATTTGTAACATTTCATTGTACTACCTCAGTAACAGTGTTTGTTTACATCAATGTAAAAAAAAAATCTGTTGACTTCTTTATATTTTATTATTTATTGAACTTTACATATACCTTTTACAAAAGATTGCACTACTTGAGGCATTTTCATTTAATAACTACATTTTCTTTTATTTGTTTTCATCAATATAAATATTTTAGTGCAAGCAGAATTTATTGAATAGCTTTATATACTGTATTGGGTATCGAAAATAGTATCAAATTTCAATACTTTTCATAGTATCATATCGAAGTTTGAAATTTTGGTATAGTGAAAACCCTAGTTTAATAGTTTAGTTAGTTTTAGCCACTGTAATACCTTCCATCCATCCATCCATTATCCAACCCGCTATATCCTAGCTACAGGGTCATGGGGGTCTGCTGGAGCCAATCCCAGCCAGCACAGGGCACAAGGCAGGAACAAATCCCGGGCAGGGCACCAGCCCTCCACAGCTGTAATACCTTGCCATCCTGAAATTATTCACGTATAATGTTATTTGTTTCTGTACCTATGCTTATTGTATATGTTTATACAGTATATATATTATATATACTGTATATATATATATACTACATTTTTCTCAGTACCATTACCGTACATTAATAAAATAACAAACCTGCTTATGCAAATTCATGGTAGAGGAACACTTAAACTTAGGAGGGCCACATTGGTTGTAAGGCAGGTCCTCTGCAGCAAGTAATCAAGCACAAAGAACCAGTTGTATATTCAGAATTAATCTAAAATGCGCATCTTTGGGAATGTGGGAGAAGACCTCACACAGACACAGAGAACATGTACCAGCTCAGGAAGAGCAGCAGTCAGGCACAGGATTCAAAGTCAGGAAGTTGGATTTGTAAGGTAGCAGCACTAACTGAATATGACAGCCTACTTTAATAATAATATTTGTAATTATAAATTAAAAATAGGAATTTGCTAGTTTATAATAACAATAGTGTGGTACTTAGATTTATTTATATTCTCAGCACTTCTGTAGTTTATTTTTGGACCTATCACTGTCCAAATGCATTAGTTTTGAGTGTTCTTTGTCCATGGTACAGTAGGATTCAATTAATGGATGGATAAATGGTTTATTGGATAATTCTTACCAAAGGCTATTATTCATAAAAATTAAAGAAGTAATATTTTTATGTTCTATAAAATAGTTGCCAAGGTATGAATACTATGTCTCTAATTCATTTCTAGTGGTTTTTCACTCATTAGTTCTCTATTGAAAGCTTAATATTGATCCAAGAATTGACATTAATGGGTTTAAAGTACATTCTAGAAAGGGGATGTATAAACATTAGTGATTGTCTTCTCTTTTTGTCCTACAGGTCTTTAAACCAGTGACAAATGATGATGTTGCCCAAGGTCAGGGGAGTCGAAGGTTAATCAGTTTTACACTCTCAGGTAAATACATAATTAAATTTAAAATTTGACATAAAATGTCATCTTTTTATGGTAGTTACACATTATGTTATTTCTCAGTTCTACTTTCTATATATACAAGCTTTATTGGTGGTCTTGCTTTCTTAAGGTCTCTCATTTACAAATTAAAGTTGAAAATAAAGGTAATAATAAACAGGAATAAATGTACACAAAAGGAGTAATGATGAATGAGAAGGTAATAACAGCAATGTATGTTAACTGTTCTTAAACAAACAGACTTTAATATGCCCTTTAAATGAATGAATAACCTCTCCAAAACCTGGATACCACAGAAATCAAGTCTCTGACATCGATGCAATATACTGCATGTTTAAGGGGGACACAACAAGCGTAGCAGCATGGATGAAGGGACAGGGGTGTAATGATACAGTGTGTTGCAGGTACAATCTGGTACAAGAGCGATAAAATAGAGAGTTTTAGAATTGATCCTGGAAGACATCGGAAATTGGTAAAGACTGACCAGAATAAATGGTGCTCACAGTTGTAGTTTCTTTCTTTCTTTCTTTTTTTTTTCTTTCTTTCTTCATAAAGCACACTTAAAACATCAAACGGCTGACCAAAGCACAGTACAGAGTAAAAACCACATTTAAAGGATAATGTTAAAAAATTAAACCACACTAAAAACACCACAGTACAGCAACACTAGACTGAATCTTTCAAAAAGCTAGAACAAAAGATGCCCCTTGTGACCAGGAGGGGGCAATGCAGTGCCCTAAACCCAAGATGCAACTTCACAGACACAAGCCCTGTATAATACAAGGTTTATTTTAACAAAATACCTTTCACAGTGGCTCCAAAAGTATCATACATACTTTGGGTGAGGTTGAGTGGTACTTCCTGGTCCCAAAAAGGAAGGACTTTGAATCCCTTCAACTCCCCCTTGACAGCCCCCATAGAAACAAACAGGGCTACCTTACAGGACTACAGGTTCCAGAATGTCCTATGGGCATCCGTGCAGGGATCCTAATCCAAGGAGACTGCCACCTAGCGTATTAGAGAAACAAATATTTATTAATGTGCATACCCCCCAGTCCTTCCATTGTACTGGCCTCCTGACCAGGTAAGGCTCGTTGCACCTTCCCAGTCGGGATGCCAATCTATATGACCCATCCATTACACCCAACAGATACCATAAACAAATACAGTACTTTGTACTGCATCCCGAAAAGCCAAAGTAAAGAAGTGGGACTTTAGATGTGATTTAAATGGGAGCAGCTCTAACAACAAAAAATAAGCTATTCCAAAGTTTTTGGGCAGTCACTGAGAAAGCTTGATTGACACTCAGTATATGGCAAGAATGTGGTACTACCAGAAAAGTTTGAAAAGAAGATCTGAGCTACCTGGAGGTAGAATACATGAGAAAAGGTCTGACATATAGGGAGAATCCAGGCTATTAGGGCATTAAACACAAACAAATGGATCTTAAACTCAGTCCCATACCTGACAGGCAGCTAGTGAAGAGAGGCCAAAAAAAGAGGGATATGTTCTGTCTTTCAGGTGTCTGGTAGTAAGCTAGCTGCCACATTTTGAAAGAGCTAACGATGACTGACTAATACCAAAACACAATGAATTACAGTAGTCCATCCGACTAAAGATAAAGGCGTTGAGAACAGTCTCCAGGTTTTTAGTCAATGGAAAAGGTTTTATTTTAGCTATAATTCTAAGATGGAAGAAACTGCCCTTGATCACTGGATTGATCTCTTTGTCAAAAAGACGGAAGAGTCAAAAATCAACCCCAAATTTTGTACACATGATTTGATATTTGGGGAAAGGGGACAAAGATCATTAGCAAAACTGCTAATGGCAGTAAAAAGACCAAAGAGCAGGATGTTTGTCTTATTTTCATTTACCTGGAGAAAATTATTAGCTATCCATCATTTAATATGTTTGAGGCAATCAAACAATGTAGTTATTGTTCCCTTATTACTTGGCTTCAGAAGTAGATATAGCTGTCTGGCATCCATATAGCTGTGAAATGCAATATTATGACACTGAATTACCGATCCAAGAGGGAGCATGTACAGCAGGGGTCTCCAACTCCAAACTCCAGTCCTGGAGAGCTACTGTGGCTGCAGGTTTTCATTCTAACCCTTTTTTAATTAGTGACCAGATTTTGCTGCTAATTAATTAATTTTAATTGATGCAAAACTTAACACTCAGGCCCCTTAATTATTTCTTTTTTCCTTAATTAGCAACCAAACAATATTAAGGCACAAAATGAACTAGCACATAAACAACAACCTGCATCCATCACATAATAACTGAAAATAAAGAAAGGTGAAGGCCTCAATAAGGTTGATCTGATCAGGTCCATGAAACATTTAGACAACACTCTTAAAAAAGAAAATCAACAGTTTTGGAAATGTGAGCTATGGCAGAATGAGCACCATGGAATTAAATAACGGGTTTAATTAGCAACAAGAAACTGAATGAAGTGAAGTTGGTTGAAGTCTGAGGCCCCAACTTCTGGTCATCTGTTGGCTCACTTCATATCAAATTTATGTTTAGGTGCCATTTAAGGAAAAAAGAATCAATTCAGTGGTCAGAGTCTCAAGAAAAGTCAATTAAAATAAAGGGAAATAGTTAATTAGCACTAAAAATCTGGTCACTAATTAAGAAAAGAGTTAGAATGAAAACTTGCAGCCACAGTAGCTCTCCAGGACTGGAGTTGGAGACCCCTGATGTACAGGGTAAAGAGTGTGGGGGCTAAAATGGACACTTGAGGAACTCCACAGGTCACAATAGCAGAAGAAGAAAAAAATGACCAATATTTACAGAAAAAAATCTATTATTAAGATAGGATTGCAACTAGGCAAGGTCAGTGCCTTGAATGTCTACCAGATGCTCCAAACAATTTAACAAGATGGAATGGTCCATCATGTCAAAAGCAGCACTGAGATCTAGTAGGGTCAGACAGACAGTCTCCAGCATCAAGTGCCAACAAAAGATCATTAGTCATTCATAACAGTGCGAATTATATACAGTGGAGTGTTCTGAAACCAGACCTAAATTTTTCAGAAAGCTGATGTTTGTTTAGAAAAATGTACATGGGCAACTAATTATGTTTCTTTTGGCAGAGGTTGGCATAAAACACTCTATAGTGCATGCACATGTTCAAGAAAAAACTGCTAGAGCTCTGTGGAATTTATTATGCTTCCTCCCTTAAAAAAAAATATTTTTTTTATATAATAATATAATATTTCTCTGTCATTGATGTTAATCATATTGAAGAACTTAATATACATGACTGCTTAATTATTCTTACTTATTTTACACTAACCGTTCCCCGCGGCTCTGCCCGCGTAGTACTGAAACAAATAAACAGAAAGGTATCACTAGCTAAGCGGAGGCAAGTTACGCTTCAAAACACAGAGGTAAACTGACTTCCCACTCCTGGCATCATGCTTTCCCCTCCTCTCAGCCCGTAGCCTCTGTCTCGGACTAGTGCGAATATATCACTCTTGCAAGGGAACTATGATTCTTAGCGCAATGCAAATTCTAGAAAAAAAACCCAATCCAAATCCATTAAGTTGTTTTCTCATTTGATAGCTAAATGGATGTAAGATATGCCCCGAGGCTGGTGCGCCCCCCTCCCCTTGGCCTGCTGCATCTCTCTCGGGTTCACGCAAATAAATCGGTACTGCAAGCGAATTATGTTACTTATCGCAATGAGAGAGGTTTCAAAATCAACCAGAATGTTCAAGCAAATTATAGATAAAAACCTGATCTAAATCTGTTAAGTAGTTCTCTCATGAAAAGTGGACAGACATACAACAACCAGACATTGGATTTTATATATATATAGATGTATTATAGTTATTTTAACATTATTATAAAGTAATAAATATACTTTACCAGTATGTCACGAAAATTTAAAGCAATACCTTTATAAGGTATAATGCAGATTTTAAAGAGGATAGAAAAGGGAGAAAAGAAGTGCTATGTAACAGAATCATTAGAATTAGCACCCATCCATGAAAGGAACTGAAAGAGCAACCCTAACCTGCAAGCACTTGATTGAAGCTTCTCCCCCCTAAAATCTATTGGAATGGGGGCTTTGCCACCACCAGATCTTCTGAATGATCCATGCATGGATTGACTCAGTTGGAGAAAGTAATTGGTGTTACTTCTGAGCTGAGTTGAACTTTGTGAACATGCAAGCAGTTGATGAGGCAGATAGGAGTGAGTTGAGCCATGTTGAAAGCAATGAGGAATATCAGACAAGTGGGCAGTGACCTTGGTGGGTCACTGGCAGTTTTGGCCATGGAATAAACAATGCCCTGCCACCCAGCCAACATTAATGATTGTTATAATATGTACAGTGATCCCTTGCTATATCACGCTTCGACTTTCGTGGCTTCACTCTATCGCGATATTTTTCTCATACACGCTTACGTCACTACGCATGCGCTTTCTGAGAACTTTTATCTAAGCCCTATGATGGCTCCTAAACGTGCTGCTTTTTCTAAGCCTTCTGACAATAAAACTAAGTGCCGGAGGAAGATGCTTACTATCCAGGAGAAGGTGAAACTCTTGGATATGATTAAAGATGGCAATACCCTACAAAAGCCTCCTCACGCATATGAAAAGACAGTGCCAGCAACTGCCTATCAAGATGTTCTTCAGCCGCGCACCCAGACACCCACTGCCTACTCCTAGTACTCCTTCAGCTGAAGAAGACAACAACGCACCTGCTGAAGATACTGCACCACCTCTGAAGACTCTCCTACTGAGATTGTGCCTTCATAGGTTAGTGGTTGTGTGTAAGAACTGTGTGTGTTTGTGTGCAATTAAATGTACAGTACAATAATCTACTATATAAAAGCGTTCGGGATTGTCCTTCCGTACCGTGAGTGCAAAGCGTAGCGGTATTCCGCTTATTACAGACTTACTATTTGCGGCTTGAGGTACGAAGCGACGCGATGTGAGCAGAGTTCTGGTGCTCTCATTGTTCCCTTGCTTTTGTGCGCGAATCACTGGAAAAATAGACAAAATTATGTCTCTGGAAATAATTAATGTTGATGGAGTACAAATGCCTCACCACGTAGTAAATCTCAGGGGAGATGGTGCTTGCTTATTGTCATTTATAGCTTATTTAGTGCATGAAACTCCGTCTTTAGCGGTACAGATTCGGGCTGACATTGTACGCCTTTGGACAGGCACTTGAGGGGATAAAAAAAACTTAGGTTTCAGGAGATGTTATGAGTGGGCACTTTGATGTTCTCATTCTCTACACTTACATGCCTGATGTACACATGGAGCGCACAAAAATTGAGGATAAAAGTCGGTCGCCTTAAAAGGCGAGTGCGCCTAGTAATATGATATTTGTAACTTCTAATATGTCTTATTTTCTCTTATTTTGTCTAATATATTGGGTAATACGAGTGTAATGATGACTAAAGGGTTTTATTTCATGTCTAGAGGGCTCTAATAATGTTAAAAAACGTATTTAGAAGGTCTTAAACAGGTTTTCTATACTCTTAACTGCGAAAATATTCGATTTATAAATAAAGAATCCTACTTCGCGAAAATTCATTTATCACGGTAGACTCTGGAACGGATTAACCGTGATAAACGAGGGTTCACTGTATCCTTTTTCCTCCAATGGTACATCTACCTCAGAGAGTAAATTTTCTTATAACAAACTAAAATCTTGGAATGCATTTAATTTGTTAACTGAAGTATTACTGTATACGGCTGAAATAATAGGTTAGAAAATCCTAAAAGACAGTCCATTCAGTAGGCGATAAAATATGGATAAGATACAGGAGATGTTAATGAGATGTAATTGAGAATTTTTCTCTATTTCCAGCATGTGCGTTATGCAAGAAAAGAATGGCTCAAAAGTAGCCCCAAGACATGAATACAGTATGTCATAACTTAGACTGATGGAAGCAGACATTTTAACATTTGTTTCATAATTAATTTAGCCTGCCTGGTGAAAAATATTAACGTGTTGTTTAGACAAAAGTTTATCAAAAGATAAGTAGCAGTGAGTAGTGTTTCTCCAACCATTAAAGTTAGTGGACAGGGTGCTCAGTAAGTAATCTTGTGCACCTGCTCAGCAATTCATAGTTCCACCCCCTCGACCACATGGGAGGAATTTAAAGCATTGCACCATCCAATCTATAAATAATTTGATTAATTTATCAAATCACTGTGAAATTTTGAAAGGATTATACTGGAACTCATACTGCATACTATGAGCTGTTTGTAAGTTGACTTTTTCACTGTGTTACAGTTCATATTCTGACTTTCATTTCATTGATTGTCGGACAAAATCACCTTCAACTTGCCCTATACACACAGCACAATGAGTGTCTTCAAATCAGTGTGAAAACTCTAAAGAATCTTTAATCAGTCACACACTGTGATTCACTTTTAGAAGCAGCAAGATTTCGCCAACTGTAGTCCTTAAATTTGACATGATTAACATGTAAAATTTGTTATGAATTGTTTCAAGAACTAAATCTAACAATGAGCAATGATGTTACCCCCTTCTTTGACAAAGCACATGCTCTTCTGCAATTCCCATCCTCTATAATTAAACTTATAAAGAAAAGCAAACAACATTTTTTCCTGACCTCCTGCTTATAATAACAAGGTAGAAAATGTGATTTAATTAAAATATCTTTTTTGTGGGCATGCCTTTATGAATGTGATTTCAATAAAACTTATATGTATAGTTATTTTTTTAATTATTTATTAGCACCATATCTCTAAGCTGGGATCCCTTTCCATGTATAGTCAGCAATCGGTGCTAATAAAAGGATAATGAAATGTAAGAGTAAGCACAAATGGATGCTAAGTGTCTTGAAGCTGACTAAGAATAGTTCAAAAAATACATGTTAGGATGTTACTAATAGACATTTAAGATGGAATTACTTTAAATAATGTTTTAAGAGGGAAGAAATGGAGAATGTCAAGTCAAGTCACTTTTATTTCTATAGCACATTTAAAAACAGTAAAAACCGACAAAAGTGTTTCACAATGAAATCATTTACTATGAAGAAATAAACACACACTACAATAAAACTCTTAAAAGCATACTAAGAAAATAAGAACCACTGAACTCTAGTGAGTAAAAATAAGTTTTCAGCCTTTTTTTAAAAAACTCTCCACTAGAAGAAGGCCTATTGTGCAGTGGAAGACTTGAGGCCAGCAACAGAAAAGGCTTGGGTCACATTTTGTTTTATGCCTCATCCTTGGAACAACTAAAAGCAATTTGTCAGAGGACCTCAATAATAAAAATTTAAATAATAATACTACTACTACTACTAATAATAATAATACATTTTATTTATATAGCACATTTCACATGCTTGGATTGGCGATTCTAAATTGGCCCTAGTGTGTGCTTAGTGTGTGGGTGTGTTTGTGTGTGTCCTGCGGTGGGTTGACACCCTGCCCAGGATTGGATTCCTGCCTTGTGCCCTGTGTTGGCTGGGATTGGCTCCAGCAGACCCCTGTGACCCTGTGTTCGGATTCAGCGGGTTGGAAAATGGATGGATGGATGGATTTCACATGCTCAAGGCCCTTAAAACAAAATGATACAAATAGTTTCTGAATAGAATAATAAAAACAGGACATACAAAAGCATTAAATAGGATAAAAGAAAGAATAAAGCAGATTGTCATACTAAATTCAGTACAAAAATTAATTCCTGAACAAATCACATAATTTATGATATAAAACACACACAAATTCTCCTGAACATCTGGACAGAGAGGTAAACTGAAAGAAGGAGCTGGATATCAAGTTAAGTGAAAAGCCCTCTCGAACAGATAAGTTTTAAGTTGTTTTTTAAAAAATAAAAGGAGTCAACTTATCTCATTAATTTAGGGAGGTCATTCCAAAGTCTGGGTGCTACACAGCTAAAGTTCCTGTCACCCACAGAGTGCAGGTTAGTGTGGGGCATAACAAGATTGCCAGAATCAGAGGACCTTAGTGGGCAAACAGGAGCATACCGATGGACAGTGTCACTGATGTAGTCCAGCGTGAGGCCATTTAAAGCTTTGTAGGTTATTAATAGAATTTTATACACGGTCCTGTACGACACAGGGAGCCAGTGAAGGTGAAGCAGCATGGGTGTGATGTGCTCGCTGTTGCTGGCCCATGTTAGGACTCTTGCAGCAGAGTTTTTAATTAACTGCAGTTGTGATATAAGATTTGAAGTGGCACCTGGCAGTAGGGAGTTACAATAATCGATGCAGGATGTGATAAAAGCATGGACAAGTTTCTCAGCATAAGAAAAGGAGAGGAAAGAGCAAACACAGGCTGTTACAGAGGTGTAAGCAAGAAAGTTTCTCAATGTGGTTTATGTGGGTGGGATAAGAAAGAGAAGAATCAAAGATGACATCAAGATTCCTTGCATTAGAAGAATGTCTGATGAGATCACCATCAAGAGTAACTGAAAAGTAGCTCATTCTCTTAGGTTGTGCTTTAGTGCCAATTTGTAGGAGTTCAGTTTTGTTGCAGTTTCATTTTAAAGAGTTCTGCTCCAACCAGGTTTTAATTTCACGGAGGCAAGACGTCAGCTGAGAAAGTTCTGATGAAGTTTCACTTTTAACATTGAAAAAGAGGAGAGTATCATTTGCATAAAAATGGTAACCCAGTCCAAAGCTGCAAATTATATGGCCAAGGGGAAGCATATACAGTAGATACAGAAGAGCAGAGGGCCGAGGACAGAACACTGAGGAAATCCTTGTGTGACTGGCACTGAGCTGGACCTGCTGCTAAAAAACTCTTGCCTATCAGTCAGATAGGACTTAAACCACTGGAGGGCAGTGCCAGAGATACCCAGCATGTTCTCCATTCTGGACAGTAGAATGTCATGTCCATGACAAAAGCTGCACTGAGGTCTAACAGAATTAGAATGGGTGGGACATAAACAGCAAGGAGGTCTGAGACATGGTGAAGCAAGGCCATTCATGGCCTTAAAGACAAATAATAAAATCTTAAAATGAGTTTTATATTTAACTGGTAAGCAGCTTGTTTTTAGTCCTAGTTAAAAGTTGAGCTGCAGCATCTGGTGTCTTGATAGCAAAGTCTGACTAAATCTCCTGTAAAGTATAATTCAGTAATCTAGTCTGGTCATTATAAATGCTTGAACTACTTTTTCGAAGTCCAGAGAATACATCAAGTTCTGCATGTTTAAGATCATTCTTAACTGATAAAAATGAAGTGGTAATGACAGAATTAACCTGTGTGTCAAATTTTAAAAGTTTCTTAACAGGTTTATAGAAAGAAGTAAGTGAATCAAAGCAACTGAATTTTACCATTATAATTTGCATCTCCAAAAACAGTAACTGTGGCCGTGTCTTTGTTTAACTTGAGAAAACTGGATTCTAACCAGGCTTTGAAGTCTCTCAGACAAACCATAGACTGGCTGAAGACTGCTATCAAAGGCGTGTAAAGACGAGTGCCATGAGAAACCACACTTCTTTACTATGAGGTCATGGAGGTTGTCTGATTAAGATACAGCATATGGACATGCAGTAGAATTTTGGAATGCTAAGGTAGCAAAGAAATTGAAGAAGAAAGCTACAGTTATACAGTATATAAATTCTGGGTTCAAATAATTTTTTATTTTCCAAGAATACCTGATACATGTTTCTCAAGCATTTGCACAAGAACAATATACTTTTTCTCTCTCTTCTTTTCTTCCTCCACACCTCCCTTCAACCTGTCTCCAACTCTCCAGAGTTTTTTATGGAAGACATAGGAGTACTTTTGGTGCCAGGGCATTGCCTGTAGGAAGCACATCTGGGTCAGGCAGAAGTTACCCAAAGTAGGGAACACAGATCCCTGCAGCACCACCTGGTGGCACTCATGGAACCCAATATGGCTGCCCCATGGGACTACAATTTCCAGAATACTCTGTGGGTTGCTGCCATCTAGCAAGACTAGGGAGTAAATAATCCCCCTGTCCCTCTGTTATACTGTGTGATGGTGTGGGTTGATTCCATGCTCCCTCTTCTTTTTTGGGAGCCTCTTGAACCCGACACCGTCCATAACGTAACTGATGAGCATGACAGATGAGGAAAAAATATACATGACACAAGGGGATGGTGAAAAGATGAACAGTACTTTTATTAAAAGCACAACAAAAACAAATGTTCAGAAAGTGCAGTGCTCTAAATGTCAATACACAAATAATCTATAAAATGAAGCTGTCCGGTGGAGTTTAAAATCCAATAAATAAATCCAATAAAATTAGGTTAAAACAACACAGTGCAAGAAACTTATTTAAAATCCCACAAGCCCTGGTGCCTCCTTTACAACTGACACCTGTCCGGCTTATCTTGTTCGGACCTTGCAGCCCAGAGACACGTTGACCAACAGGTGCAGACACCTATTTCATCTGGCCTGTGTCCCCACCTCCAATCCCACGGTGTCCGCTGCTGATCCTGGCTCCACCCGGCATGGGCACGCTGTACTTCCACCACTACTATTGGCTCCACCCAGTGAAAGTACCTTTAGAGAGTAATGGTCACTTCTGCACCCAGGTTGTTCAACATGAGGAACCCACAGCCCCCTCCTGTGCAATGGCCACACACTCCTCTTTGGGGCTTCACTCCCGTCCACATGTTCCTGTTGTTTTCCCTCTCCTGCCTACATCTTCTCCTGTCCCTTAACGTCTGCTTTCTTTTCTTCCGTTCTTTCCGCTTTCTCTTGTGCCGGCTCACTCTTATAAGGTTTCGTGGATGCAGTGTTTCAATCGTATATTGCAGGAAGCTGATGAAGCAATTGAGAAAGACTGCACTTTTATGTACAGGTGCGTCTCACCCCTATTACCCCACTAACTCCCCGCAGCTGTGTATGCGCGCGAGAATGAGACTGCTAATTGATTAATTATTAAAACGGCCATTGTTTCTGAGTCACGGACCCGCTATATCATATGCTGACCTCCTGGCTGCGTAAGGATCTTCAGTCTATCTCTGCTGGGACGCCAGCATATTCACTCTGAGGTTGGCAACTCCTTCTAGCCTCCTGTGAAAGGCAGGGAACACCCTGCTTTACTTTTTGACCTTTCAATACAGCAGCCTTTTGGCCAAGTAAGGAACCATGCACCATCCCAGTTGGGACACACCTCATGCCTGCCATTCATCACAAGGGAAAGAAAAAAGGTTAACTACTGTATATACTCACGGATAAGTCGGGAGTTAATTTTAATGTATAATTTCCGGTATTTTATAATGTCAGTCGTATAAGTCGAATGCAGAAAACTCGGCTATACACTATTGGTACAAGAGATTATGATATGCTAACGCCTACATGAGAGAGTAACAACAGAGCACACGGCTTTTTTTTTCTATGTGGGTGCAGCAATGTTCTGTATCAGCTTGTGCTCCTAACCTCTCTATCTCTCTCTGTCTATTGTGCCTACGTGATCACAAAGTAATACCCGAACTATTCCAAAGAGACGTTTGCACTGATTTGTGTTCCTTGTATCTCACATCCTCATACACCTTTATTGCAAGAACATCCCTTATGTACGATGGAGCGTTAGATCAGAAGAAAATATGAAGCTGGTTTTAAAATTAAATGTCGTTGAAGTAGCGAAAGAAATTGGTAACTGCGCTGCTACAACAAAATTTGATGCGTCTGAGAAACTGATGCAAGATTGGAAGAGGCAAGAAGATGTAAAAAAAAAAACTTAAGCGTCACATTTTTGAACGGCCACATAAGTTGGGGTCTGATTTTATGATCCATTTTTCGGGTTTCAAGACCTGACTTATATGTGAGTATATATGGTAAGTAAGCAAAATATGCATTTTCAATTCAAGTTTGTTTATTCTGGTTACATTGCAAATATAATGCATCCAACACAGCACAGGCCATGGAACAGTTAAAGCTCCAGTAGAATGCAGATTTTAAACTAAGCAACCCTCTGTTAGTCCTTGATCTATGCCAACTCAGCCTTTCTGAGGGCAATTTAATAATGTCCAATGTGAGTCAATTAACAGAGTGTTGTGTCTTTTTTCCTTGATGCTTTCAGAACCTGTAATGGTGAACAATTTTAGCTTCATTTTATTATTCCACATTTGTGTAGTTATGGAACACAATAACATTTGCAAAATGTCAGACACTAGAAAAAATGTCATTTCCATTCACCAATAAATGAAGGACCTAGGTTTTTTTAACAGTGAGAAGAAGACTTAAAGAAAGCTAAAAACCTTGAAGTTGTGGCCTTGTAGAAGAATCTGTCATGACGTCCTTAAACTTACCTCACCCCGCATGCTTAAGTGTAAACACTTTCCAATTTAATTAGCCCTAATTGATATAGTAAAGAAAAAAATAAGAAACAGGCAAGCAGAAGGCACCCTTGCTAAAATGTTAAAAAATAAATAGTGCCCAAAGAGAATCCGCAAATGAAGTTGCTTACCTTTAGCTATTGAAAAGTGAAAAAAAAAAATGTCAGAAACAATGGACAGAAAATACAAAATAAAACACAGAGCACATACTCACCTCACTGTTAAACCGATCGCAAGTGCCATTATTTAAAATTATTTAATTAATAAGAGATCAATATTTTCATATATTTGCATTCATATTCCCATAGCTAAGTCAGAGTTGAGAAAGTTAACTAAGAATGAAACCTATTTTTCAAAGGGTTTGTTAATCCAAATAAATTAGTAGCATCCCCAAGATTTTATTCATCATTTGTAACACAAAGAATACAAAGCTGCTTAGTAGTTTACTGGAGCCCTGCTCTATAAAATAGCAGTAGTTCATTTCTAGTCTGTGATTTTAAAGCTTTCTACTGAATATTAAACATATTTGATAAAACTTCAACTCAGTAGAACTCCTCTGCATCATTAAGTAATTTTTCAGTAAGCGAGCAAAGCCAAAGTTGGAATTTCAACATAATATAATGTCATTAAGTAAAACTGGTTTATTTTCTAATTAGAGGATATTCGGGAAAAGTTCAGTTAAAAATAGAGGAAATTAAGTTAATTATATTCTTATTGCTGCAATCAGAACTAAGTATTCAGTGCAGGCCTTCAGTCCATGGAAACATTTGAGAGGTCAGTTATGCTGTCTAATTCATAAAATGGGTACAGTTTGTTGTCTTAGTTTACTGTAAAGGATGACCAACACATAATTTTTACATCAAAGTCAAAGCAAAGCTATACATTTAAAAATTCTCTGGCTGTAATTTAGGAATAATTTACACTAGACCACAGTATACCATATGCAGGTTAGTGAAGAACACATGTACAGTCCACAAATACAACAGAAAAGTGCACATATATAAATGTCTCCATCCAGCCCTTGGATGTATGTGAAACTGAATCTATTATCTGAAATATTTATCTTAGTTCAGTCAAATCCTAGTATGTTAACAAATCATACTTTTAATGCAGTGATTAAATATTGTACTAAAATATTCAATAGAAATGAAAAACGTCTTACACCAAGTTTTTTTATTTCATCTAATAGTTAAAATCATCTCACTTTATAATTTTGGGTGAAACATCAAGTTCATCTAGCCCAGTGCTTCTCAATTATTTTCTGTCATGAGCCCCCCAGGAAGAAGAAAACATCTTGCCCGCGACTATAAATAGTATCATTTGTCTATAAAATTGTTATAAGTACACCTCTGCATAACACTGTATCCTTATTAACGTATAAGAGAATAAAAAGAAAGAAATATGGACCAATTTACAACAAAGAATAGCTTTATTAAATGTAACAAAAAGATTTAAAGTGCATTCTAAATTCAAAAAAAATTTTAAAGAAAAATAAAAAAGCATGTTCCCCGAGGTCAAACGCGCCCCCCTTGACGGAGCCACGCGTCCCACTATTTGAGAAACACTGCACTAGAGGAACTATTTGACACTTTGACTTTCTGCCTGTCATCCATGTGCACAGCTTCAGGGTAGATGGATGGCAGGCTCTTCATCATTTTGCTGGCCAAATTTTATGTTTGCATATGACTTTAAACTTGTCTTAGGGAGGTTTTTCTGAACAGATGCAATAGCAACATTGTCCAAAAAGGGCAAGAATAAAAAGCTTCTACTTAATGTTTATTATTGTGTATATTGAGTAATGTATATTATTTCACTTACTGATTGAAATTGGAACTGTATGTAGTCTATATAAAACCAGATTATACTACCATGACATAGTCTGCCATATCTCATAGTTGTTCATAACCTTATTCCTGAAGACACCAATATACTGAAAAAGCAGGTTAAAATAAACATTCTTGCAAATCTTTGGCTAACAAAATTAAGTGTACTAAATTTTATATTATAATGTTGAATTAAAACTGCTTTTGTTTAATGTTTTACAGTGTCCAGCTTGTCCACATTATGTTAGGTTATAATAACTTAAAACTGATATACTGTACTTTAATATTTTACATTTTCCAGCTTATCCACATTATGTTACTTTAATTATGCTTTTTTGCAATATTACCAATGTGAATAATGCAGTTTTAACAGTGCCAGATATCTGTCTTTTAATCTCTAGATTTCCAGGCAGTTGGCTTGAAGAAAGGGATGTTTTTCAACCCTGACCCATATCTAAAGATTTCTATCCAGCCAGGAAAGCATAGCATCTTCCCTTCTCTACCTCACCATGGGCAAGAAAAGAGGTCTGGAATCGTATGCAATACTATTAATCCTGTGTGGCAAAGACAGGTATGCACAGTATGACATCATGCTCATGCGTCCCTATAATTGTAAACAGCAACCAGTTTTCAGTTTAACAGCACAGATTATATGAAATACTGTAACTGTTCTGGTAAAGATCCAAGCAATCGAGAAATACTGTTCTGTGTCTGATTGACAGAAACAGCTTTTGATGCATTTAATGATTTTTTTCCCCCAGTATAGTCATATTCAAGGTAAATGTTTTAGCATGTGGCAAGTTTATATTTTTGATTCTTATTGTTGTTTTCTTTAATATAGTGCTGTAGTTTATAAAGTATTTGTACCATATCTGTACATCAATTCATGACATTTCACTGGCCATAAAAGTCTTCTAATAGATGGTTATATTTAGTATTGTCAATAATTTTCAGTGGATTTCTTGCTAAGTGTTAGATAAATGTAGCCAATGAGACAAGATCACTCAATTAATTAGCTGTTTTTTATTTCATTTTGATTGCTTACCTGTATCTGTCTTACATACGAATTACAAGAAATACTTCAGGGTTTATAATTGTCCCTTTCGGTGTGCTTTACTGAAGTGTTTCTTTGATAAGCTCTGCTCTTGAAATTTTCCAAGAACTGTGTACATTTCAGGTATTAGCTGTAATTGCGCTCTTAATTATTGACTAATTTATGTTTGGATATACAGTAAATGGTTCTGAATTTGTCCTGGTTCTATATTTTTTCTTTCAGCACTGCTTGCAATGATACAGACATGGCTTTTCTAGGAATTATTAGTAGACACTGTAATGTACTTGTGTCATTTCTAGTTTATTTGCTTGAAAACACAGACTTATAGTTTCCTTGTTGTGTATGTGTCGGTCTGCAAAACACTATGTTAACAATTCATTAACCAATTTTGATCATTTTTTTTACATTGGATAAAATTAAAACAAAAACAAAGAAAACTGCCAATATTTTCATTAAAACTTAAAAATGTATTGCACATTTGTAAGAACTATCATATCCATGTTCCACGCACTGATTAAAGCTCAGAAATTCAGTTTTACCGTGCAATCAGTGAAACAAAGTAGCACTCTTAAAAGACAGCTTTCTGCAGAGTGAATCTTCATACTGGATATAGGATGTTCCATACAGTCACTACTTTTAAGTCAAATACATGCTTAAAAATGTGAAATGAAAGTTCTGATATTTAATGAAAAAGAAATGAAACATGCAGTAAAATCACGTAAAGTTTCAGAAGCAGTGCTTAACAAACATGAAGAAACATGCAAGCTAGTGATTGTGGAGAATGCCTGAAACAATCTGGCTGACTTTATAAATTTTACCTTGACTTGAATAGGTACCATTTAAACAGAAAAAAAATCAAGAGAATAAAAATGTAAAATTCTCCTATTGCACAAAAAACCTACTTGCGACATTTTGATTCAACATGTCTAAAAGTGGTCAAAACTGTCAGCTTGATATTTTTATATCAAGTTTCATATGTTGAAATGAGGTAGATATATGTACTTGACAGAAATAAATATATGTAGCTACTTCACAGCTATATGGTGCAGTGACCTAGCAGTAAGGGGACCAGGGTTTGTGTCCCGAATCCTCCTTGCTTGGTGTTTGCATGGTTATCTTCATGTTGCTCTGGTTTCCTCCCACTATGCAAAGACATGCAGGTTAGGTGAACTGGCGATGCTAAATTGGCCCTAGTGTGTGTTTGATGTGTGAGTGTGTGTATGTGTAGTCACCATGCGATGGACTGGCACCCTGTCCAGGGTTTGTTCCTGCCTTTCCCCTAATGTAGCACCCTCTGTGATTGGTCTGGATTAAGCAAGTCAGAAAATGTTGCGGTTTTACAGCTTCAATGTGATAAAAGGTGCTAAGGTGCTGTTTTGTTTGACTTCATTGAGTTGATACTTCTGCTGCAGAAATGTAGTCATTGAATGTAGCAAACCAGGTTCTACGTTGCCTCTGGAACTAGACTTCTAAATCAGATGAACTCTCTCTTTACCTCTGTCCTGTCTGAGACTTCTTTTATGGAAGAGACCATGGGCTGTTCTGGAGCTACTCACAAGCCCCCATGTGAGTGCAGGATATGTAGCGTTTTTTCAGGTGCATGTGAAGATCATTTCTCTTCAAGTTCTAGAAAGCATTTCATATGCACCTGACAAATATTCAGAGTACTGTACTCAATTTTATAAAAGCTACTCAAGAATATACCATGCTCTGACCCAGTACTCATTTTGTGGGAAATTAGTGGTTATGTAGGGAGTGACTGTGGCACATAAAGTAGCCTTTGCCTGTTCCTGAATTGTAGCCATGTATTTTTATTGAATTTCTGTTCTAATTATGGACTACTCATAACAAACATGTCTGAAAACAAGAGACACAGAAACATAATATGTGAGACCTAAAGTGAGTGTTCACTGTCAATTTGTAAGATGTGTAAGGTACAATACTTGCTAATATACTGTATATACAATGCCTATAAGTGTTCATGTCATTGGAAGTTGTCATGTTTTATTAGTAATGATAATAATAATAATGAAATGTATTTATATTGTTATATAACATTGAATAGCAGTGGATTTAATCTGGCGTTTTTGGAATTGATATGTAGAAAAAGATACTGTAGCGCTGGCGCTGATTGCTGCAATGGCTGGATTTTCTGCTGTTTGCATGGCTCTTTGAGGTGGCTCACTGTTTTTAGAAAGACTGCTTGCCTTTTGCCACACTACCTGGAAAAGCACCTGCAACTGTGCAGTACTGCTGTTTTTATAGGCGCCTCTGCTATTGATTATGTAATGCCAGCCCAACCCTGGCTGATGTAACTTGTCCAGTGCTGTTGCATAGCCCTTCCTTTAAAATCGCTGTCCCAAGCAGCCACTTCCAACGCTTTGCAACAGTGTACAAACGTGTCGAAATATCAGGATTGTCTTCTCTCCCACTTTGGTCGTGCAGCGCACATCAGCAGGGTTTAGGAGTGCTGTGTGGCCAGGTGGTGCAGCAGAGATGTTGAATGCTACACTGGTAGATGACACAACCAAGATGTCAAGTGGAGGAGCTTGAAGGTAAATCTAAATGAGCCCTGATTAAGAAAGGAGAGAAAGTGAAAGTAGATAGAATTTTGTCAAAAGATTGGTGGTTAATTTTATGGTTGCAACTCAGTGATGCTGTGAAGAAGAGAGAATTCAAATAAAAGAAAGTATTTCATTACTAAGTGAGGTCAATGGTCTATTAAAAGTAGCAGCTGCTGCCTATGGCATTTGCTGAAGTGAAAAATCTGATGTAGGAAGAAGTAAGAGAAAACACAGAGAATGATTTCTAGTGGCATTTTTGAGGCTCAAGTGAATCATTCAATGACTTGGAAAAGGTCTGTAGGAAGTAGCCCAAGGCTGTTCTCTGTAACCATAAGAAATCATTAAGTACAAATGGGAATACTGTCAGCAAGTGGAAGTAACAATGTGAGGAACTGTTGAACCTGGAGGACACACCTTACTAAGACAAACAGCATCATAAGACCACTTTTCAGCGGAAGTCATTGTACCAAGGCTGTAGGTGTAGATGACATCTAGCAAGTGCATGCTAAAACATTGAATACTGTTGGAGGTTCTATGAATATTGGAAAGGACTGGGTGTACTGTACATCTGACAAACTTGTGTGGTATTCACATTTCTTTAACAATGATATACTACAAATATATTTGAATTAGAATTGTTAATAAGCTACCCTGGAAAGGTCTATAACAGTAAATTAGAGAGTAGATAGGATAGTTTAGGATGATCAGGAGCAAAATGGAGTCTTTCCTTACTGTATTGTTGTTATATACCACACCAATTCTTTGTCTATTACAAGGCCGTGGCCAGCTTTCTAGTATTGTCTTTCACTATACTCTGTGCTCTTAACTATATTACTACCACAGCTAATTCTTACTACACAGGCTATGTTTTGTGGATTTGGAAAATCCTTATGACTAGATCACCAGGCATATCTTACATCAGGTTTTGACAGAATATTTATTGCACTCTGTTTCCACTGCTAAATGCATTTCTATTTGGTTTTGTGGAGGGATGCTCTGAGATGTTGATGTTAAAATTAATTGATTTCAATGTACGGGGAACATAAGACTTCTTTCTCTTGACTGTGATTTCTATTGAAAGAATTTTAAGACACAGTTAACAATTGAAAACGTTGTGGTACTTTTACTGATGTTTGAGTATGATGTCTTTACCATACCTACAGTATTACCTAACTTTAATCACTGCACAGATGAATAAGACATTTTTAAGGTGAGAATAAGCATTCTTATATGAGATCATTGTTTTCCTCTCAGATAAGAGTGAGACTTCAGGGATTATATGTTTTGGACAGTCATTCAGGAGTGAGGGTTCTGGGATAACAAAGTTGACTAACAAAGTTTTTTTTCCTGTTAGTGGTGACAAAGTGTGAGCTAAATCCGTGCAAAATTCCATTAGTCTAATAGTCAGTCTACATCTTAACCCCAACTATGCTCACAAGCTTTGAGCAAACACTAAAATTGTAAGCCTATAGTTAGTAGTTGCTAAATAAGGCTCTAGTGTCAGCGTTAATGGACTAACTATTTGTGACATAGTAAGAAACTCAATAATCCAGAGAGATCTCACAGTAAAGCAAGTGCTGCTTATTATTGAAATGATTTAACTGTGATGGTTTGAACATCTGGGATAATCCCCTGTGTAACAGGTGGTAGTGGAAGAAAATGAAATTTGCCATGTCATGATCACTTTATTACCACTGCCGCTCTCAGCAGGAAACTGGCACAGAATATTAGATTAGATGTAGTGAGTTTATACAGCAAATGCAGTATATATTTTTGCTGATTACTTTTAGAATTACTAATTTCTTTCTTAACATGTTCTTCTGTTTTTTCTTCAGTATTTGCTTAGTCTTGTTATGTCCATGAAAGGAGCATGAGAGAAGATATCATTATGAAAGATATGGTGTGTTAGACTTTATTAATTTGTTTTTTATACACATGTGACTTATTTCATAACACGTTTAAAATAAGGAAAATAAATATTTTTAGTCCCTAGTTTTTCCAGGAAATGTCCTTTTTTCTTTAAAGACTGTGGAACTGTCTTGTTGCTTCAGATGTTTGTTTAATTCTTGGCATGCTGGAATGGTAAAACTGAGTCTAGTTTGACAGATGGATAAGAGTCTTGACAATTAAAAGACTTTGGCATAGGAGCCTCTAAAGTGTCACAAAAATATTGCTTTGCCTTTTGGAGCTTATAGTCCCTTCTGTGATTATGGTGTTACCATTGTCATCCCATCTGCTTCCTTGAAGTGACATCAGTGGGCATTCTTATATCTGTGAAACTCTAGGCTTGACAGCTGGAGGAATGCAGGATTGCAGCAGCTGTTCATGTATTAAGGGAATGAGTATTTATGGACACCTCTGTTTGCTCCAGGGTGATCTCTTTTGACGCTGTGTTGAATACTGTTATATTATGGCTCCCAGAAAAAGAGGATCATTTGTGGCAGGGCTCCTAGAAATAGAAATAGAAATGTCTGTTGGTATTGGCATTAGGATTTATTCTTTGCAAGTAAAATTCAAGGTTAGACAGATGAAGAGGGCAGTAAAGAGACACAGTTGTACAGCCCCTGGAGCCAGAATTCACTTTCTACCTTGATCACTGTCTGTGTGGAGTTTACACATTCCATCTATGATCATGAGTTTTTTTCTGTCAGTCCAGTTTCTTCCCACATCTATATGGTGTAGATAATTTAAATGATGACTTTGAATTAGACCATTGTAGTTGAATGTGCCGTACTCAGCTACCCCTACGAAGCAACTCTGAAATGGTAAACGTAGTGATGGATTGATGATAAAAGGTATGGTCATTACTGGCTACTCGATTACATAATATTACAACTACCAGCATATATTAAAATACAAAATATCTATTAATATATTCTGATTTAAATACAGTAATCTAACATTTTGTATAAAGATGAAAGTCTGTTCATGGAAGCATTTGATATGTAATGAAGTTACAGTACATGAAATAACATTTCTAAGAGAATAATTCATTCTTTAATAAATTAAAGATATTGACTATTTTTTTCATTTGCTAAGTAACTCTATTAACATTTCCATGCATCCATCTATCCATTTTGTTAAGATGCACGGTGACACTAAACAAACCCAGACTGAGTGTGTGTTTGTGTGTGTGTGTGTGTGTGTGTGTGTGTGTACATGTATGGCATCCTGTACTGGACTGGCTACTGCTTTGCACACAGTTCAGCCAAGATATACTCCAGCTATCATCTGAAATTAGCAGTGTCTTAAAGTTGTACTAGCCAGTAGTTTTACAATACCACCTATATAAATATCTGCTCTATAGGGAGCCACAGTAGAGCACTAGGGTGGCTTAACAGAACCTGTATAGGCTGGAAGATTAAATGAATTAATTAAAGGCTAAACAACATTGTTCACAAGACTATGAGACAGTAATGTCTGTATGTCTATCTGTATATATATATATATAGATATGTCTATGGTATATGTCTGTCTCTGTGTCACCAGGTATCTTCACTATCTCTTCTGTCCTAGTGTTGGCAGTTACTATATATTGCCTGTTATTTGGAGCTTAGTAATTTTCTCCCTGCCAAGTGTGTATAATTTTGTGTTTTGGTGTGTAGAGTGCAAGAAGCCTTTAATTACATAATTAATGGAAGCAAGCATAGTCATTTAGAGGACAGCATTAGTACAGAGAAAGGGTCACAATTAAGCAGAATTGAATATGCATCAGCAGGTAGTAATTGCTGACTGAATAAGATGTTTTTCTTTCAAATGGCAAAAGAACAAAAATTTTGGTTATATCAGGGATGTCATCATAGCAGTACATTTATTATTGCTGTCAAAAGGCAGTATCCAAAATATGCAAGTTCAAAAACTAGACATGTGCATTTGACGCTGCATGTTATCTACAGTATAATTAATAACATGAGTACCAAGGACATGCATATTTTCAGCTTGCTGCATTAATTAATACTATTTTTCAGAGAACTGGTTACATGGTTATGTAGAGCACACAATGTTTTTATAAATACAATGAGTATCTGTTTGTGCATAGACCTCACAGTTTTCTTGTTTGAATTATAGTTTTAATGTTTAATCCAAATCTAAAATTATTTACACAAGCCTCTGTTTTCTTGAAGGATATAAAGCTTTTCAGGGTTAAAGAAAGCTCTTAGTTAGGAGGCACAGTTGGATACACCATGTCTCAGCATGAAAAAGATGCCCAGAGATATTCTTGCAGTGCTGCCAGTCTACACTCCTAAGACCAGTGGATGTCTGCCTAGATTTTTATTTAGGATTGATTCCTGAAAGATTGGATAGTTTGAAGAACCTGTCATGTTGTAATGATATTAATGGTCATTTTTTTAAAAGGTTTGCTTTTTACTGCCCCTGCATATTGTGTTTCCTTGCCTTTATTCTTTTTCTTAAATAAGTTGGCGGGTTCTTGCCTCCTCTCATTGCTGCTTGGATAGTCACTGCCTCCTCATGAACCTGAGCAGTCAAGTGAAAGTGTAAGAGTAGTTTGGTAATTTTTTTGTATAATAGTATTATTCGGGGTTTATAGCAGGTAACACTGATTATTCACACCTCCTGAAGATTAGGCTCAGTTTCCATTGTGGTCACTGTCTTAGAGGAGTTTGTGAGTTCAACATGTGTCTGTTTGGATTTTCTCTGTGTACTTTGATTTCCTTGAAACACTCTAAACTGTTATGTGCCTTTATTGCCAGACCATCCTTACACAGTATTGCAACATACATTATAAAATAACATTCCCCAGGACCGCAATACATAAACACTAGACAAGTACAAGACAAGTAAAGAGCTATACTATAAAATACAATACAATACTATACTATACTATAATTAAATAATAGGTACATGAATAGATAGTAATAGATTGAAATAGATAGAAATACATAATAATCTAATATATAAAGCAGAGTCAATGTGTGTATGTATGTTTGTTTGTCTGCTATACAAATCTGCACCGGGCGTCCGATTGGCACCAAACTGGGGATAGGGCTCCTTTGTGACCAGGAGAAAGTCATGGGGTATGTGTGGTTGGGAAAAATGTTCGTGGTGAAGGGCAGGGCACCTTTTCACCTTCGGCACACGTTCCCGTACTTATCATCAACAAGATGGCCACACGTTGCAACAAACGTTTACGGAGGCTCAATCTAGCGGCACGTTTGGTCCCTGTGTGTCGCTCTTTTACCCATGTTTCTTTAAATTGCCAAGAGATGGCAGAAGTGTTCAAGTATGAGAAGGCCGACTGCTTTGATCAGGTGAAGTGGGACTGCCATATAGATATAAAACGTGAACGACCAAGTGCGCATGACTGGCTCACACACCCACGTTTCCACGAGTCACACTCCCACATGCACTGATAGCGCTATATTTTATTCGCCAGCATCCGTTATATGGCAGCACGTTTGAACAGAGACTCGCCTTAAAAGACTGCATCTTTCCCGCGCCATTTTCCCCACACGCAGCACCAGTTGTATGTCACTTCTCTCTGTAGTTACCATCGCCAATGTCCATTAGATACCAGCACACTTCAACACAAACACTCCTTAGAAACAGACCACCCCTCCCCAACATTTTTCCCAGTACAGTTTCAGTGCTACTCTTTCTCACTGGATTTCCGTATTTATGGTACTATTTGCTCGCTTTCCGACTTACAGTACAATTTCAGTGTTGCTCTTTCTTACTAACTGGTACTATTTGTTCGCTTTCCAACGTATTGTAAATAATTGTAATTGTAAATTCCGTATGTAATACCATGTAACACATTAGAATTGTCCTGCTTTTCGCGAATATACCCATACCACCGAAAAAAAGACGTACAATTCGATGGTCCACTTCAGATGCCAGAAAAAATGTCTATTTCAAGGGCGTCTCAAACACCACAGCAGACACAATCCAAAGTGGAGGAACTTACAATAAAATGTAAATCAGAAAAGTGTTTGTTCTATTTCTATGTTCTGTTTCTTTCATTTGGGAAATTCACCAATTATAGATTCCCGGGCAATGCCGGGTACTCCTGCTAGTAATAAATAATAATAGTAATAATAGGTGGCATGGTGGCGCAGTGGTAGCACTGCTCCCTCACAGTAAGGAGACCTGGGTTCATTTCTTGGGTCCTCCCTGCGTGGAATTTGCATGGTCTCCCCGTGTCTGCGTGGATTTCCTCTGGGTGCTCCAGTTTCCTCCCACAGTCCAAAGACATGTAGGTTAGGTGAATAGGTGATCCTAAATTGTCTCTAGTGTGTACTTGGGGTGTGTGTATATACTGCAGTGGGCTGGCGCCCTGCCCAAGGTTTGTTCTTACTTTGTGCCCTGTGCTTGCAGGGATTGGCTCCAGCAGCCCCTCCCCCGACCCTGTGTTAGGATATAGCAGGTTGGAAAATGACTGATGACTAATGATAATAATAATAATAGTAGTAGTGACAAGTTAACAAATGTCCATCCATCCATTATCCAACCCGCTATATCCTAACAACAGGGTCACGGGGGTCTGCTGGAGCCAATAAGTTAACAAATGTTCTATATATAAACAAACTACTAGCAGCAGATCCAAGGGGCAGCATAGAGTTCAGAGTCTGGACAGCCAAGGCATAGAAGCTGTTGCAAAACCTGATAAAACTGGTTTGGGTGCTACAGAACCTTCTGTCAGATAGAAGTGGGACAAAAAGACCATAGAGATGTCTTTTGCAGATACAATGCTTGATAAACACATCTTTAATGGAGGATACAGAGGTCCCAATGATCTTTTCTGCTGTGTGCACTATCCATTGCAGGACCTTGTGGTCAGAGACAATTGCAGTTGTCAAATCAGACAGTGTTACATCTGGTCAGAATGCTCACGATTGTAGAATTGTGAAAATGGGGGAGGACAGGCTTACCATTCTCAGCCGCTGAAAAAATGGAGACACTGCTGCTACTTCTTGGATATGGAGGTGTTAAATGACCAAGTAAGACTGGCTTACCAAGGAATATGGTGCCCCTGACAAATTTCACCACAGAACCCTTGATGTGCTGTGGGGTGTTGACAGAACAGACATCCCTGATGGTGTTAAAGCTGAATGCAACCATACAGTCATGAGTCAGCAGAGTGAGCACAGCCTTTGGATCTCTAGTGCTCAGCGTGGTGGTACTTGAGATGGTGTTTCCTACACAAAATGTCTTGGGTCCTTCTGTCAGGAAGTCCACAATCTGCGTAGGGAAGTATTGCAGTCAAGTAGAATTAATTTTCCTATGAGCTTCTGAGGGTTGATGGTGTTGAATGCTGAACTGAAATCTATAGACTGCATTCTAGCATAAGTGTCTCTTTTGTCCAGAAGGGATAGGGCCAGATGAAGAAAAGATCATATGGCAACTTTAGTGGAATGGCGATAGGCAAACTGGTGAAGGTCATCTGATGTGCAAAGTCCTGCTTTCAGGTGGCCCAAGACTAACCTCTCAAAGCACTTCATGATGACTGGTGTAAGTGCTACATGGCGATAGTCATTGACATAAGAAACTGAAGACTTTTTCAGCATGGGTATGATAGCAGTGGCCTTGAAGCACTTGGGGATGACTGTCTGCCTCTGGGAAATGTTGAAGATGTCTGGTTTGCACATTCCCTGAGCACTCAGCCAGGTAGGTATGTTGTGTGGTATAGCAGCTTTGTGTAGGTTTCAACAAAGATAAAGTTATGTATGTTAAGTTAATTAGTGCTTGAAAATAAACAATGTCAAACTCATTTTTACTGAGGACTAAAAATAACCCTTTATATACCCAGAGCAGGCCGGTATATATCAACAAACACATATCACCACATTTTCCTTATAAACAATGCAGTAGATGCCTCTCAGCTCATTATAGTTGTACATTCTGTCTCACATTTTCCTTGAAACTGTCTTCTCTTTTTGTCAGTTTTACTTCTCTCTCCTCATTACAGTAGGATAGGAAAGCTACCAGCAGCCACAGGACTGAAATCAACACCAAGTGATAAAATTACATCAGAGCAAAGTGGATCGAGATCAGCAGTCTGGATATATGTAACAATCTGTAAATAAATTAAAGTGCATTCATTTACAACCTGCACTAAAATATACCCCAATCAGAAAGCACTTGACCAGATTTACAAAACATTGTAAACACACTCTGCGGTGGGCTGGGGCCCTGCCCGGGGTTTGTTTCCTGCCTTGCGCCCTGTGTTGGCTGGGATTGGCTCCAGCAGATCCCTGTGTACCTGTAGTTAGGATATAGCGGGTTTGGATAATGGTTGATTGGTTGTGAACACACTTGGATCACACAAATCACATTTGGAGTTGGTCAGAAGCAGAACATGAATGGAAATGCAAATGTGTTGTCTATTTATTTGCAACATTCAAGTCAGGTAAGGCACAGAAGGGAAGTCAGCCGTGATACCTGTGCAGTTTTAAAAAGTGAGCGGAGTGGCTTCAGAGTTGTATGGGAAGTCAAGATAGTACAGGCAGTCCCCGGGTTACATACAAGATAGGGACTGTAGGTTTATACTTAAGTTGAACTTGTATGAAAGTCAGAACAGGTACATTATTTTAATAAATGCTATTGTTGACCGACTGTAACCAAGTGCTCTGCCAATGAATGATAAAGTTTCATCTCCCTCTGACTCTTTTATTATTTCTACTTTATTTTCAATGGTGATGGTTTTTCTCTTCTTTACTGTATCACCAGCACTTGCTTCAGATTTGTGTTTCAGAGACATTCTTGAAGGGTGAAGACAAAAGGTTAAGATGAGCTCTTCTGCACAGCACTGTACACGTTATCGCAGCAGAAAGGCGCCAGTCGTCAACACATCTGATGTACTGACAAGAGACAACTTCCTGTTATGTGCATAACAGTACAAGCAGGCTTGCTATTGAGAATGAATGGGGGCAGCGAGGGGTGGTTCATCACCAGTATGATGCCTGAAGCATCCGCCCACCAAAAGCGACGAAAGGTGTGTAGTGAATCGCCCACCACCGCCCCCATTCAACAGGCAGCCATCCGAGGCACACTACAATGCTACCCCCCGCTGCCCCTTTCACCCCAAATGGCCTCCGTTCAGCCACAATTGGGTCACCACTTTCAGCATCACCAGCCGCCCACCGAGACTGAATGAGGCAGCCTTGTGTGGTGGGCGGGGAGTGAAATCGATTGCCTCTGGGAGCCGCCCAAGGGACACTACATTGCGCGAGCAGCGAATTTGCCCCCCACAATCGGGTCATCGCTTGCAGCATCACCAGCCACCCATCGATAATGAACGGGGCAGCCGTGTGTGGTGGGTGGGCAGTGAAATCGCTTGCTGCCGGGAGCCACCCAAGGGACACTACACTGCGCGAGCAGCGAAATTGCCTCCCCTCCAGCCACCATCAAGCCACCGCTTACAGTGTACCCTGGCCGAACATGACAGAGCGGCAGTTACTGAGGTGCACGCGTTGCAGCTGCGGCCCAGTTCGTATGTTGTAGGTCAGATGTCTGTAACCTGGGGACTACCTGTATTTCCTATCATGAAAAAATAGTTTTTCCCGTCATGAAATTGTCACATCTGTGACATCATGTTAAAACAATAAAGTTCTTTATAGCTTAGTGGCATGTCACTTTTTCTTGTTACGTCATTACAAGCTGCTAGTTTCCATTCTAACTAAAGGTCAGTTGCTGCGGTGCTCTGTGGTGCATAGATAAATGCGAGTGGACACTGAAGACACATTTTAATGCCAGGTGTAAAAGTTAATGACCTCTCTAATGACCTCTTAGGCACAGCCATCAGCTGTGTGTCTGTCTGCGGACAGAGTGTTGACCTTGTCGAGAGGTTTACTTACCTTGGCAGTGGCATTCATGTCTCTGGTGACTCTTCCTATGAAGTCAGTAGATGGATTAGGAGAGGATTGGGGGGGTCATGAGGTAATTGGAAAGGGGTGTGTGGTGCTCCGAATATCTCTACAAAGGACAATGGTCCAAGACATTAGAAACCTGGTGCTCCGTGTTTTCCTACTTGAGAGCGGTTGCTTATGGAGTTCTGAATCAGGCAAATTACCTACATTGTGAGGGAACATCAGTTACGGCACTATGGCCATGTAGCACAATTCCCTAAGGGTGAATAAAGGGTCAATAAATAATTGACCAAGTATAATAGTTTTGTCTCATTTGTTTAACTGGTTTCTCTTTATCTACTTTTAGGACTTGAGTGAAAATCTGATGATATTTTAGGTCATATTTATGCAGAAATATAGAAACTTCTAAAGGGTTCACAAACTTTCAAGCACAACTGTATCATTTAAATTTGCAAATAATAGGAAAGTGTTGGTTTTAGTATTATTTAGAAATGTTTTTATTTTAACAGTTGAGTATTCCTTTGGTTTAGATATCTGGAAAATCTTTTATTTTTTGTATTTGATCTCTGTATTCTGTTGCAAATGTAATTCTGGTATGTGTTTATTTAATCTTTGTCAGTAATGAAATAAACATCAAACAACAGGGTTTTCAATACTGGATGACTCAAAAACAAATAGATGAACAGGATGTGCTCCACTCAGCTATACAGCATCTATTGCTAATGTGTTGTTGGTCGTCTTTGAAGACAATGCTTTGGTTTTATCAAAAGGAGCTGTTTTTCAAACAGTGCTTTTCTGCCTTTTAACACTTGCATTTTCAAATGAAATGTTAAGTAAATGATCAGTCTAAGGATGATAGCTCATGAAAGGTCTTCATTTACAGTGTTTTCTGTTTTGTGATTGAGGAAAATTGTTAGTGTATATTGTACAATGTAAAGATGTCTTTAAATATCAGTACATCCCTTCCACTTCCTACTAGCTCACCTGGACTAATTTATGTCGACTTACAGAAATCCTTTTCAGGTCAAAGAATCTAGCTTTTTGTGACCTGATGTAATTAATAAGAGGGTTTTCTAAATTTGTAAGTTATCTATGCCTGTTTCCTTAATTGGATGATTCAGTGATAATTGCCTCTGTCTAATTACCTTTCAGTTTCATGTTACAGCTAGGCAGAAAGACTAAAAAACTCAAGAAGTTAATCTAGAATTAGTGGAGCACCTGCCTTTTCTTATGCATTTTCTGTATTTCACAGATGGCAGGCTGCAATGAAAGTCAGTAGGAGAGATTACATTAGCTGAACTAAGGAATCATTGGGCTCACTTTTTGTTTACAGTTTGGAATTTCTTTAATTTTGTATTGCTATTTTAATTCTTACAGATAATTAAGTTGTGTGTGTTTCTCACAACTCTGGTATTTGCAGATTTTACCCAACATCCAGAAAATATTAATCTTCTGTCATTTCATCCACTTAAACCTCCCTCATGTAAACAATATCTGGCATATGCACTGAATAGCTTTGTGCAGGTGCAAATGAGACTTTATGGCTGTCAGAATCTCTTGGGAAGCAGAAGGTGAAAGTCTATCCTCTTGTGGATACAATGGCAGGAACATTAATAGCACTGCTGAATGTTTGTGGCTTGGTTTAGCTCGGTCACAATTCTACATAAATGCCTCATATTTAGCGTTAGCGCAGACCAGGTGCAAACAGAACAAATAAAGCCAAGTGTTTTGTTATGTCAGCCGGTTTTACGATTTGGCTAAATAATGTGCCTAATGTGGATTCTATTAATATGCTTCAGTATGTAAATATTACCATGAATGTGTTTCTAATTCTGAATAATATGTTCTTTCCCCTAATGTTTGAACTTGATAAAGAGATAAATTTGTAATGGGCTTGTTGGAACTTTACTAGGTCTTGAATTATTTTTTAGATTATAAATTCTATAAATTATAATTTCTTATTATTCTTATTATTATTCTTCACTTTATTAAGATAGATAACTTTATGTGTATATTTATTTACTGTATGTTTTAAGTTGCTATTATTTCAAACCAGAAGTAATCATTATTTGCCAATTAGTTGATTACAGGTGTGTCTGGTATTAAAGTGCTGTTTTTTTTACATATATGAGGAGATTATTAGAATTCATTGTGATAGAACGGGAGTGCCAGTGAGCCCCAAATCCCAACACAAACATACAAAACAGTAAATGGGTGTTTATTTTACGAATACCTCCAAAAAACACAAAGCACAAGTTACCTCTCCACAGTTACCTCTGCACTCTTCACCGTACTGCCCTCCTCCAGTCGACTGTTGCCTTCCTTCCTCCAAACTCCGTTTACCTGGACAAGGGAGTGTGGTCCCTTTAATTGTGGACCCGGGAGTACTTCCAATGCCAAGGCTGTTGCCCATTGGAAGTAACTCCGGGTCACATGGAAGTCCCACATAACAGGAAGTACCTGTCCCTGCAGCACCCACGAACCCCAGCAGGGCTGCTCTGCCGGAATATATTTCCCAGTATGCCCTACTGGTTTCTTTCTGACTGGGTACCAATGTCCATCTAGCATCCTGGGGGATAAACAGTCCCCAGCAACAGTTCTTCCCTGTCATTCCTTATTTATCCTTGCCAGGAAAGGTAACTGTTTGTGACGCTTGTCTGCCCACCTTGGCGTCCTGTACGGGTAAGGAAACTCTTTCTTTGGCGAAGATGTCCATCCATCCACTTGGTGAGTCTCACTCGGGTAAGGCCCTTTACCCTCTTTATTGGTCGGGATGCCTTTCTGTCAACTTGTGGCCTTCCACTTAGGTAAAGAATATTCCCCTCTTCTGGTAGGGATGCCCATCCATCCCATGTAGCACTTTCAATGTATTAGGAAAAGCTAAAACTAGTGTAATAGAATAAAGAGTGCCCAAGCGTGGAATTGGAGGAAGAATTGCATATGCTATTTCTATTCTATTTATTTATCATCTGTTGTGTAATACATACAGCTAAAACTATTTCTTATTTTTCTAATAGAATCACACAATTAAATTGTAAACATTGACTCAGTAAACACTTCCAACTTACATTTTAATCTCTTGTGCTTACCTGAGCTTACCCCTTAATAATGATGGTTGGATGGTATTGAAGGCACTGGAGAAATAAAAAAAAATATATACTCACTGTGTTGCCAGCTTTGTCCAGATTAGAATAATCCTTGTGGAGCAGATTCATTACTGTATCTTCCACTTCAGTCTTTATCCAGTAGGCAAACTACAGTGGATCCACGTGGTCTTTCACTAGAGGACTCTTAATAGTCCAGGACCAGCCTCTTGAAGGTCTTCATGATGTGGTCTGTAGTTATAAAGTGGAGAGGTGCCTGCCTTCTTTAGAAGTGGAACAACACAGGATGTTTTTACACAGCAGTGTCATTTTCTAGAGCCTTAGTGACGGACTGAGCAGGCAGCAGAGGCTGTCACAAAGCTGGTCAGCACAGGCTTTTAAGTACTTCGAGGACTGATTACATTTGGTTCTATGGCTTGTCCTGCATGTAGCCTCCTTAGTTGTCTCTTCACGAGGTCATTAGTTATGGACAGTCCATACTGATGGTCAGAGTTGGACTCATTACTGGCCATACCAGCTGACGGGGTAGGAGATGTTGTGCAATAGAAATGTTGTGGAGGGAATGTTCACTGGACAAAGGTGGTGGTGGAAGGAAGGACTATTTATTAAAGAATTGGTTCAGGACATTAGGATTGTCCACATTCCCTTACAGAACCTGTATATATACTTTATACTTATTACTGTACTTCTATCCACATTATTAATAACAATGCTGTTTATTTTAGAATTTCTTCTGGTAGAATCAATTAAAACAATTTAATTTTCTAGTATGTGGTGTTCAACTCCAGATTCCTGCATGTCACAGCTATAAAATGAATAAAAAACCAGATGACAATGTCTCTTTTAAAATGTATTGACAGAAAACATTTAAAACAAGTTGGTACATGAACCCAATTAATTTATTGTAGTATTCTATTGGGTAAATCATGACAGATGTCTAATACTGCAAAGCTACTCTCGCTGTCTCATATTAACTAATGTCATTAAGTGTCATTAGGTGGTTTTACTATTTTGATAAGCATTTAGCTGTAATCTTTTTCAGTGTACTATATCAAATGTCTAGTTTATTACATAAAATGTGTACATTCTCAAGAATCAGTTTGAATACAGAGAGGAAATGCCTGATTGTGAAAAATCAAACACAGGCTACCTGACATGTTTCAGCTGCCAAGCAGTATAAAAGACAAAGTTGTGATACCTGTATATTACTCAGGGTCCAGAAGGGTTAGGGTTAGGGTACTTAAAAGATAATACATTTGCTTTATCTGAGATTAATATACTTTTTTTTAAAGCAAATTGGTGTAAAATGACAAATTATATTTTAACTTAATACATAAAAATGTATTAGGGAATTATTACTTTTTAAAAATGTTGTTGATTTTATTAAAATTAAATAATATTCCATGCAAATAACTCAAGATTTACAAAAAAAAAAAAGGTTTGAAACAAATCAACCCCAATCCTGAGAAAGAGACCTAGGCCAACAGAGTAAAACTTTAAGCAAGTAAAAATAAATAGATACATTAATAAATGAATAAAGATAAATGGAGTAAAAGATGGGAGAAAACCTGCTTCCTCAATTTAAATGCTTATTCTAAAATGTTATCAATTAGATCCTGCCAGATTTTAAAAAAGTGTTGCACAGATCCTCTAAGTGATAGTTTAATTTTTTCCAATTTCAAATAATATAAAACATCAGTTACCCACTGACTTAAAAGAGGAGAGTTAGGATTCTTCCAGTTGAGCAAGATAAGTCAACTTGCCCATAGTGTAGTAAAGGCAATCACAATTTGTTTGTCCTTCTCCACTTTAAGCCCATCTGGAAGAACACTAAACACAGCTGTTAATGGGTTAGGAAGGATTGTGACACCAAGGCTGTCTGAAAGGTATTTAAAGATTTTGGTCCAGAATGATGTTAATTTGGTGCACGGTAAAAACATGTGGCCCAGTGAGGCGAGAACTTGATTGCAGCGTTCGCAGGTTTGATCTTGTCCTGGAAACATTTTGGACAATTTTAAACGAGAGAGATGCACTCGATATATAATTTTGAGTTGAATAATTCTATGCTTTGCGCATATGGAGCTCAAGTGAATTCTGTGCATTGCTACTTTCCACTTTTTTTCTGAAATGTTGAATGAAAGATCCTTTTCCCACTGATATTTGAAAGGGAGGGACTGTAAAATAGTTTTATATATTAAGGAAATGCTTTTTTTTCCAGCATCGAGGTAGGTGGGTGGTGAGGAAAATTGGGCACAATTTGTTTAACAAAGTTTCTAATTTGAAGGTAGTGAAAGAAATGTGTTGCTGGAAAGTTAAATTTAGAGTGTAATTGTTCGTAGGATGCAAAGATGTTGTCTATGTACAGATCTCTAAGTGATTTAATCCTGAATGTTTTCCAAACATTAAAAACTGTGTATGTTTGAGAGTGTGGAAAAAGGTGTTTCTCATGCAGAGGTGCCACCAATAAAAGATTCTCTATCTTAAAATACTACCTACATTGGTTCCATATTCTGAGTGAGTGAAGCACAATTGGGTTGTTAGTATATTGGCGATAACTTTTACTTATTGGGGTACAAAGCAAGGAATATAAAGAAGTACTGCAGGATTTTATTTCTGTTGTGGACCAAGCCTGTGTATGTTCATCTATTTGTGTCCATGTCATTGTTTTTATAGTTTGTATATTTGCTGCCCAGTAATAAAATTGAAAGTTAGGGGATTATTATGAAAAGTAGTGGAACATGCGGACCTTTGGTTCTAAAATAGAAGGGAAGTGAAAAAGTATGCACTGTGTACTAGGGGATTATCAATAGAGGCTCCCATTGATGCAGAATTTAAGGAGCTATTGATATGTCTTATGCATTGTATGAGGGCAGTCCAAAAAGAAAACATATTTCATTAATAGTGTGCCAACATAACATACTCATGATAGTGGTGGTGTGTAGCAGAGACCTTGACCTTCAAAATCCCTTCTTGCTCCCTGCCTGCACACCATGTCAATTACTCACTGAGTACATGCATTAGAGTGAGCTTGTCTTCTGTGCCTTTTGAGATTTTTTTCAGTTTGTGTCACACAATTTTGACTAAAAAACTGCAGATGCATTGTGTTTCTGCAAAATTTGTGCCACATGCCTTGACAGATGAACAAAAAATGTCAAGAGTTGTTAGATTGGCCAAATGCTGAAGAAAACTTTCTTAAAGATGTTATAATAGGTGATGAAATGTGGGTGTACAGCCGCTGAAGACTTTGTTTTTGTTACTAAAGTTAAAATCCTTCCTGAAAGGTCACCATTTCAAAGGACAGGAAATTTGCCATGGGACCTTTGTGACATTCCACAAAACGAGTTCAAGAACACATTCCAGAAATGCAAAAACCATTAGGAGCGGCGTATACATATAGAAAGGGAATACTTTGAAGGAGACAAGTCTGATTAAGTTGTAAGCATATTAATAAATGTTTTTTTTTAAGTTCTGTTTCTTTTTGTACTGACCTTGTAAATGGTTTCTTCTTTCAGTTCCTGTTGAAGTTATAATGTATCTTATTAGTTCTGGTGGTTAATATTGGTAGCTGAATATTGTCATTTTGGCAACACTTCTTTTGTTTTCACTTTGAAAAAATATGACTTCAAAATGAGCATATCACTGATTCAGCTTTCCTAAGTAGTGCTATTGAAACAAACATTCATATAGGGATGTAAAAGCAGCACTTGAATATGGCCTGAAGTTGTGAGTATTTGACTATCTCCTATACTTTTCTGCTTTTGTTGGTCTTGTATTATGGAGTGTGTCTTGTATTGTCGATGAGCCATGCATTAGCCAGCTGCTCGATGACTGTTATATTCAAGCTCACCTATCGCTTTGCTATGTGCCTGCCTTAGTGTCTTTTTATCTTATTGTTTCTTATTTTGCACCACTGAATCACTTCCTGTGTTTGGCTTGATATTCAGCAGATACTGCGCCAGGAGTTCTTTTTCACCCCATCATAGTGTGCAGCACTGTATTTTGTGATCATAACTTTAAATTTGCTGTCATTTTATCCTTGTGTCTTGTTTGTCTGACTGTTTGTCTTTTTTTAGCTTTGGCCTGGTTTTTCCCTTCCTATTCCTGCTTCAAGTTACCATCTCCTGGTTATCTTTATTACTCACAATAATCCTTTGACACCAGTGTGTCATAATACTAAGGAAAAGGTGCACACAGAAAATGGGCATTCTTCAAAAGGTACTACAGTTGAGCATTTAGACATGGGGGGAGTTCTCAAATTGAGTCAATATTAAACTAAAACTGAAAAGCAAAAATGAAATAAATAACAATTATATCATGTGTTGTCATGTTTGTATGCCAAAAATAGATGGAAATTTCATCAAACATTAACTCCACCTCTAATTAAAAAAAACACATGGTGATAGTTGGTTGCTTTTCTCCTGCTGTGTAGGTACCAGTGTATTCTCTAGGAAGACAGCAAGCTGTGCTTGTTTTCTGATTAGCACTAACTCAATAATTAAGCTACACAACATTGCAAGTTGCAAAAAACTAAATACAAATTGCTTTCAAGTTAGTGCTAGCCATTATTTGATTTTGACGTTCTAAATACATTAGTACTGTTAGTATTATCAGCTAAAGCATAAAGGCTTATTACATTTTAATGTGTGGATCAGAGCACAATAACTAGCTATCATTTACTTAAATTGCCATTTAGAGGTAGACATTATAGCCAGTTTAGTAGATTTTAAAAATTATTCAAGCAAATTGTTAATGAGCACCATAGTATCAAGAGAGTGGTCTACAAGCTTGTTCACAGGACTGTGCAACAACATACCTGTATTTTAGGATTATTACAGTTATTATCGAAAGAACACAAGTTGAGCAGAAAATATCCAACTACCATTACGTTTACTAAATAGTTACAGAAATTGATCAGGAAAGCTATATGCAAGAACACATACACAGTACTTCTCTATTCACCGATACATAGAAATTCAACATGCAAACAGTCTTTTTACATGAATGGCAGAATGTTTTGAGATGAAATGTAAACGTGGGATCAGGGTTAAGGTTTTATGTTAAAGACAGCAGTCCGAAATACTGAAAGCTGCAGTTTAGGATTTTAACCTGTGAAAAGATTTGTAAGGTGATCTGACTAAAATGCATAAAACAGTACTTAAAAGTGTTGTTTTATTATTGTATTTCATCACTCTTTTTGGCTACTCCAATTTTTTAGGAAGTATCTGATTTCAATTATTGAAAAGAGGTGCTGTGAGTTTTTTTAAAGAGTTCAAACTGTTAATATTGCTATTGTTTTAGTACATTAAAGGTAAATCAATGTAATTTAAGTACTTGATTGTTTTTTAAATGATTTTTTGACATTTCCTCAAGAAAGTTTTTGGATAATTAATTAAGTAATTATTTTTTTTAAAGTAACAATATTTTTTCTTGAATACTGGTTTGGGATACTCTACACACTTCAGTCTCAAGGCCTGATTAAGACTCCCAGAAGCCCCTAGGTGACTTTGCTCCCTAACATCCTTCCATCCATTATCCAACCTGCTATATCATAACTACAGGGTCACGGGGGTCCGTTGGAGCCAATCCCAGCCAACACAGGGCGCAAGGCAGGAGACAAGCCCGGGGCAGGGCACCAGCCCACTGCAGCATCATTTAATGCAGCATGGCATTTGTCACTCTTGATTTCGATGTGAGACTCAATCACTTCATTGAGCGATTCCCCCTTGGTCATTGTGACTCACAAATACTTGATTGTTTCATCGAGGTGGGCTTATATTGGCACACGCATACTCCATTATTTCATCAAAGTTAATGGATTGATGAAAATGTCCCTTGCAGTCACAGATCCCTGGGCATGCCCCCAGAATAAACTTTTTGTAAATCCGTCCCTGTTCAGTCTGCCCCAATACTCAGTCATCATGGGCATACGTATGATCAACCACCATAACATGCTTATTTTTGGGATGTGGGAAGAAAGAGAGCAATGTGCAGACTTCGCTTACTGAACAGACCAGAAATCAAACCCTTGATACTGTAACAGAGCAGTGAGACCAGGTAATGAAATACATAGATGGTTTATGTCTATTGTATATCATTATAGCCATCAGATCAGTTTATTTTTTTAAAGTTGTTTTTGAAATAATAAGTTGACTTAAACTGTTGTATGTTTTCTTCAGGATTTTTCATTTCTAGCTGTCATGGTTACATTAAACAAAAGTAAATAGATTTTTTTTAACATAACAATATCTACTCTCCTTTTCAGTCCTTTTTGTGTGATGTGGGATCCTTTGTTGAAGTATTATTAGCAATGCAGAGTGTTTATTTGGGGTGAACAAAGAAAGATAATACAATCCAAAAAAAAAATTCAATAAACCCTTAGTCTGGTTAACTCTTAACTACTTGTGCTGGTGTATTTTATACACCAATCTCAGTTATTTTTGTTCAATGTCCTTTTACTTGAACCTGCCGGCAGCATCTTCCATCTATCCTCAGCTTGATTCACTACAAGTTTGGTGTCGCAGTGGTTTCCCTCCAGTGTGCACCCATCCGGTTTTATGAGTGGATGCACAGTCGCAAGTTCCATAGGGTGCATTTGGTGCACCGTGTGTGTACTTACATGTATGACAACGATGAGATGTTCTACTTGCAATGATTTTGTCTGCAAAGAACATTCAACAACTGAAGTGAAATGTGATACATGTGCAAATCCTGCAGTGGATGAAAGTGTGACTGGTGATGAATGAGCACTGGAGAAGTGGATCAGGATCATTTTCAGACAGCCCTAGACTGTGTCATACTATTTGGTAATCTTCATCTTCTTTCAGCTGCTCCCATTAGGGGTTGCCACAGCGGATCACCTTCTTCCATATCTTTCTGTCCTCTCCATCTTGTTCTGTTACACCCATCACCTGCATGTCCTCTCTCACCACATCCATAAACCTTCTCTTAGGCCTTCCTCTTTTTCTCTCCCCTGGCAGCTTTATCCTTAACATCCTTCTCCCAATTTACTCAGTATCTCTCCTCTGCACATGACCAGACCAACACAATCTAGCCTCTCTGACTTTTTTTCTCAACTGTCCAACTTGAGCTGACCCTCTAATGTACTCATTTCTAACCCTATCCATCCTCGTCACACCCAGTGCAAATCTTAGCATCTTTAACTCTGCCACCTCCAGCTCTGTCTCCTGCTTTCTGGTCAGTGCCACCTTCTCCAACTCATGTAACATAACTGGTCTCTCTACTGTCCTGTAGACTTTCCCTTTCACTCTTGCTGATACACAAATTACTCCTGACACTCTTTTCCACCCATTCCACCCTACCTGCTCTCTCTTTTTCACCTCTACTCCACAATCCCCATTACTCTGTACTGTTGATCCCAAGTTTCCTCCCACAGCCCAAAGACATGCAGGTTAGGTGCATTGGTGATTCTAAATTGTCCCTAGTGTGTGCTTGGTGTGTGTATGTGTGTGCGTCCTGCGGTGGGCTGGCCAGGGTTTGTTTCCTGCCTTGTGTCTTGTGTTGGCTGGGATTGGCTCCAGTAGACCCCCGTGACCCTGTAGTTAGGATACAGCGGGTTGGATAATGGATGGATGTTAATTCCAAGTATTTCAACTCATCCACCTTCACCAACTCTACTCCCTGCATCCTCACCATTCCACTGACCTCCCTCTCATTTACACACTTGTATTCTGTCTTGTTCTTATTGACCTTCATTCCTGTCCTCTCTGGAGCATACCTCTCTAGGGTCTCCTCAACCTGCTCCCTACTCTCGCTACAGATCACAATGTCATCAGCAAACATCATAGTCCCCGGGGACTCCTGTCTAATTTCATCTGTCAACCTGTCCATCACCATTGCAAATAAGAAAGGGCTCAGAGACGATCCCTGATGTAATCCCACCTCCACCTTGAATGCATCCATCACTCCTACCGCAGACCTCACCAATGTCACACTTCCCTCGTACATATCCTGTACAACTCTTACATACTTCTCTGTCACTCCTGACTTCTTCATACAATACCACAGCTCCTCTCGAGGCACCCTGTCATATGATTTCTCCAGATCCACAAAGACCCAATACAACTCCTTCTGGCCTTCTCTATACTTCTCCATCAACATCCTCAGAGGAAACATTGCATCTGTGGTGCTCTTTCTTGGCATGAAACCATACTGCTGCTTACTAATCATCATCTCACACACTTCTGTGGTATTAAATTACATTATAAAACATGTACAATTTAAAATAATTGCAGTATTTTATATTACAACCTCACAGTATGCATATAAATAGCCATCTTAACACCGGTGCAAAAAGTACACCGCACAAGAACTTTTGAGATGAGAAATGGCTGTGAGTAGTTAAGGGTTCAAGAGGTTTAGCATCTTTGTATAAATGTTACAGCTACAGTTCATAACAAAATACAGTAAATGAAAACCTGGTCAAGTTTGAAGATGAAACCAAACTAGGTGAAATAATAAATAAACTAGAATCAGCTGAATAGAGGGACTTGGACAGAATACATACAGTTCTGGGAAGATTCATGATAGATAAAGTTTAAAGCAGGTAGATGTATGCTATTATATGTAGGAAGTAAAATTCAAAAGTCTTTAACAAGACTAACAGATACATTCAAAAGAGTGACATATAGAGTACAAGTCAAATGAGGTTATGTGTAAGCTTTATAACACACTCATCCTGATGACTGCATGCACTTTTTGGTCTCCAGACTATAAAAAAGGGACATAGAAGTGCTAGGAAAAGTCTTGAGAAAAGCTACTAGGCTGATTCCAGGACTGTGAGGTAGGACAGTCAGTTTAGGAAAATGGCGATTAAGCAGGGACATAATCAAATTGTTTAAAATGATGAAAGAAATTAATATAATGGATACCAGCTGTCACTTTAAAATTAGTTCATAAACCAAAAACACAGAGACACAGATGGAAACTTGTTCAGGGTAAATTTCATGTAAATATTTAATATATTGCACAGCTCAAACCACATCATCAAATTCGCCGACGACATGACCGTGGTGGGGCTCATCAGCAACAACGATGAGTCTCGGTACAGAGATGAGGTGAAGCAGCTGGCTGCCTGGTGCAGTGACAACAACCTGTTGCTGAATGTGGACAAAACTAAAGAAATGGTCATTGACTTCAGGAAAGCTCGCTCCACCCACACACCACTTAGCATCCACGGTTCCACGGTTGAGACTGTAAAAAACACCAAGTTCCTGGGAGTTCACATCTCAGACGATCTCACCTGGACCACCAACACCACCTCCATCACCAAAAAGGCACAGCAGCATCTACACTTCCTGAGACGACTAAAGCGAGCCAACCTGCCCCCTCCCACCCTCACTATGTTCTACAGGGGCACCATAGAGAGCGTCCTAACCAGCTGCATCTCCACCTGGTTCGGAAACAGTACTGTTGCTGATATCAGGCGGCTTGAAAGGATCATCAAAGCAGCTGGAAACATCATCGGAACGTCTCTTCCGCCACTGCAGGACATCTTCCATAGACGCTGCATCAAAAGGATCTCCTGCATCGTGCTCGACCCCTCTCATCCTTCACACGGACTTTTCACGCTCCTTCCTTCTGGCAGACGCTTCCGTAGCATCAGGTCTCGGTCTTCCAGGATGCGTGATAGCTTCTTCCCACAAGCCATAAGACTCTTGAACTCACTCCCAGCCATCACATTTCCCCCCACACACACACCTGGGGCCTCATGTATAAACGGTGCATACGTACAGAAATGTTGCGTAAGAACTTTTCTACGTTCAAATCGCGATGTATAAAACCTACACTTGGCGTAAAGCCACGCACTTTTCCACGGTACCTCATGCCTTGTCGTACGCAAGTTCTCCGCTTGGTTTTGCAGACTGGCGGCACCCAGCGTCAAAGCAATGGTACTGTTCCTGTGTGGTTACACCTTATTTTCATGACGCGGCTTTATAAATACACCGAAACTAACCGCATATTGTTTATTAGTGTAACGCATCTGATTGTAATTAACTCGTAACAATATAATGGTCCAGGGAACAGCCATAGTATTCCAAATACCATAACTGCTTTAGTGTTGTTACTCTCACTGCACCTTCCTCTTCTTCTTATTTTTCTTCTTCTTCTTTCAGCTCCTCCCGTTAGGAGTTGCCACAGCGGATCATCTTTTCCCATATTAATCTCACTGCACGACTCGGAGTATTTATATCACTGTATCTGAGTGGTATACAGTTTCATGGTCACGCTGTCTCAGCCACTGCAAAACGTTTTAAAGCATTTCCTGTACAGACCTCGCGGTTCAGAAACAGTTTAATCCCAAGAACTTTAAATGCAGTCAATCAAGTGCTCCTTGTAGAACTTTTTGTACTTATAAGTACAATCGCCCCACTGTAAACTTGCACTACAGTTATAATATCGCACAACCTGAGCCACTTTATAAAGCGCGTATTTACATATGATGACGATATCATTTTTAAGGTGAAATGCAGCAAAATATGTTTGTTAAATTATACAGATAAAACTTTAACTTCATTTAAATAATCTATATTCTTCACTGGGAGTGTCGTTAAGGATAGAATATTTAAACATGTACTACGAAGATATTTCAATGTTCTTTAAACGTTTTGAAGAATCGGTGCTAAGCTTACAGATGGCTTAACGTCTATTACAGAGCTGATTGTATGGCGATCGGTTACTTGGGGAAAGAAAAGCACTGACTGCAGTGATGGCTACGCCAATATATATTGAATATAAAACAGAAAGAGAAAATAACAACACAGCAAAAAACGCAGCGACAAATTTCGGCAAAAGTTAAATGCTTGTCATGAGCACGAGGCGGCTATGCAGTGTCTGCAACGGACGTGGCCATCCACTGTGCATAAGCTGCCTTACTGACATTGGCGGCTAAGGAGCCACCGATTCTTCCTCTGCCCAGTGCCACCACAAGCCTAGAGCCACCCCTGAGTACTGCTACAATAAATTATTTCATCGAAGTGAAACACATGTTTAATAACGTGCTTTAACTCCTATCATCATGAAAATGATATCACGTATACATCTCAGTATTTTAGTTATTCAGAGAGCTGTAATATCACGAATGTAATGGATTCTGTGTCCAGTTGGAGGAAGAGAGCCGGTTTAAGAAGCAAGTAGTGATTCACACACATAGAGCACATAGAAGATCAAATACAAAACAAAGCATTTAACGTGCTACTTTAATTACGATGTGATTTGAGAAACTGGTTAATTAAACGATTTTAAGATGAAGTTTATGACGTTCTAGTTTAATGACAAAATAAACTACGTGATTAAAGTGGAAATGTCGAGATTGAAGTTGACAGTTCGTGCTTTTTCCCCACCGTGTGCCCTTTTTCTCTGTACCCTAATAAACTTTCATATGACACTCAGACAGTGGGCTACAACTCGGCTTTTCACAGCGACTTTGATATGTGACTTCTTTTTTATTTCCGGCACTGTGTGATTTTGTGGATGTGAGCTTTCAAGTTTCTCCAACACGCTATGTCACTCGATCAACTTCCTTTTGTTGATTATACCACGGCTTATTTGAACAAATAGTATGTTTTTCCTTTGCCTCCACTTGGTATTCGCTGAAATTCTTCTGTTTCCCCCCGTGCTTTTCCCATTGTCTTTTCACAGAAGGCTGAGCTTAAGGGCGATTTATATTGATTTGCATATTCAAATAGGCGTAATTCTGGGAGGATTTGGGGCGTTACATAATGCACGTGCACGAGCGTTAGTTTTCACGCTGATCGGGATTTATGTAGCGAAAGAACGTGGAAGTTGGAGTACGCACAGATTCCTGCATCTGGATTTTTCTGTGCGTAAGCACATTTCGGCTTTTGTGCTTACGCCATGTTATAGTGTGAGTTCTACGTACGGCATTATACATGAGGCCCCTGGACTGTGAAAGAACTATGTTGCACAACTGCACTTTATACGCATCATGTCACTTGATGCACAATATCTCCTGTAGTATGACTGCACTGCTGCCAACACCCATTGGACTAAGATTATACGCTGCCGTATAAATGCTTGCACATGTTTATGTGAACATTGTACACATAAATAACCTGTAAATAGTATTATATAGTACCTGTATATAGAAACCTGTTACATTATAACCTTCTACCTCTTGCACATCCAATGCATAATGTCATTTTGCACCTGTTTTTGCATATTTGCACTCATGTTGAACTTGGTACTTGAAAATAACCAGGGTACAGTTTCTGTCATAATGTAACATATTGTCAATCTCAACTGTTTAAGAATACGGCATTCTGACTTGATTTATACCTCTTCGTCTTTTTCTAGTTCTAACTTTATTTAAAACTCTGTCTAGTTTAAATGCATATTGCACATTCTCTAGTTTAAAATGTGTCACTTATTTATTGTCTATTTCATATGCCTATTTATTCTATATTCTCTGTTATGCTGTTTGTCTGCACTGAAAAACCTGGAGCCACGTCGTCTCGTTTCTCTATGTACCTGTACAGTGTATAGCAGAGATGACAATAAAGTTGACTTTGACTTTTGACTTTGAAAATGCTTCTCTTCACACAACATACCATAAACACATCAAATAAATTGCCAAGTAAAATAACAGACATTTGGACTTTAGAGTCCTTCAAAACTCAGCTCAGTTTTATTTTGGAGAAATTAGGTGAATAGGATTGCCAAGCTTTATTGGGGTAAATGGCCTGTTCTCTTCAGAATTATGTGTTCATCCAGGCATGGATACCTTTCCTTTGTTGCTTAAGGCATTCTTTTATGGTCATTGTAGAATTAATTAGTGCTATTTGATAACTAGGCAAATATAGTTCTGGATTGGTTTTAGCTTTTTAGATATTCAACACAATGATTGTTGTTTTCTAAGCAAATCTATCAATTTTCTGAACCCTTTGATTCACTGTAGATGAATCCCAGACCAGCAACATCACATGTAAGGGAAGAACTAACACTGGACGTGAAGATGTTTCACTGCATGGCACACTCATGCAGATATTCTCAGTACTGCTTATGCTGTACCAATTTAAATTTGTGGAATGAGGGAGGATACTGGAATCCCTGAAGGAAGTGCATGTGAAGACAGCTGAGAATATACAGTCTTTACACAGTCATTCCTCAAGCGCAGAGTTAAAACTACACTTCAAGCAAAGTAACCTGTTAGTCCTAACCACCGCTCTACTGTTTCACCATAATACAGCGAGGAAGATAGCAGATTAACTTTAAAGAAGGTTAAAATGAAAATGGAGTATTTGAAGAATATGAAGTAGAAACTCATTAAGATGATAACTGGTGTGAAATTCATTTAAATTGTTCAGAGTTGTGGATGTATTTAACAAATATTTATCTTGGAAAATTTCCACCCAGACATTTTACTTGTCTCAATCAATATCTAAATGTGTTTGTTTCGTATGTCAAAAGAAGATTTTCTCCTTTCAGTTTATTCATTTAAAAATAGCAAAAATCAGTCTATAAAATGTCACTTCTGATGGAAATATCTTTTCTACTTAAGTATTACTCATCCAGCTACTGTGTGCCATTTAAGAAATAGCAGATGCAATATGTTGATTAATCACCACTTGTTCTCTGGACGTTTATTTTAAACTTGCTGACAGTCTATATTTTTACTCCTTTTTTTTGCTTTCAACATAATTCTTGCATATTTCACAGTATCAGCAAGAGTGAAAGGGAAGGTCTGCAGGACGGTAGTGAGACCAGCTATGTTATATGGGTTGGAGAAGATGGCACTGACCAGAAAGCAGGAGACAGAGCTGGAGGTGGCAGACTTAGGGATGCTAAGACTTGCATTGGGTGTGACGAGGATGGATAGGATTAGAAATGAGGACATTAGAGGGTCAGCTCAGGTTGGACGGTTAGGAGACAAAGTCAGGTTCTTCCAGGTGGGTTTAAAGTGGAGAAGGACAAGCAAACTGTGATTGCATCCACTACGCTTTTGGCACGCAGACTGATTTTGCTAAACTGGAAGAATCCTAACTCTCCTCTTTTAAGTCAGTGGGAAACTGATATTCTATACTATTTGAAATTGGAAAAAATCAAATACTCAGTTAGAGGATCTGTACATATTTTTTTTCAAAACATGGCAGGATCTAATCAGTAATATTTTAGAATAAGCTCTTAAAGCACAGAGGAAGCAATTATATCTGCATTTCTTTTTCTTCTCCATCCATCTCTATTGGTTTATTAAACGCATCATTTTAGGTATGTTTACAAGCCTTAAGTTTTACTCCGTTGGCCTTGCTGTCTCTTTCAGGGGTGGTGGTTGACTTGTTTTTAATCCTACGTTTTGTAAAAATCATTGCATGGAATGATTGCAATAAAATTAATAAAATTTCAAAAAAAAAAAAAAAAGGAGACAAAGTCAGAGAGGCGAGAATGTGTTGGCTTGGACATGTGCAGAGGAGAGATGCTGAGTATATTGGGAGAAGAATGTTAAGGATAGAGCTGCCAGGGAAGAGGAAAAGAAGAAGGCCTAAGAGAAGGTTTATGGATGTGACAGAACAAGATGCAGAGGACAGAAAGATATGGAAGAAGATGATCCACTGTGGTGACCCCTAATGGAAGCAGCCAAAAGAAGAAGAAGATATTAAAGAAAAAATATAAAAAATATATATTAAGGAAAAACTAAATGGATAATATGAATCTTTGAGAAGAAGAAATTATGAGAGAACCCAAATATAAATTAAATGAAAGGATTAATTGAGAGTTACCATCAACAGTAATTCAATATGAACACAAAAGAGAAACAAAACCAAAAAGTAAATTGATATTTAAAGCAGAAAAGAATACAACAAAAATATATTTAAGAAAAAATAAGTGGAAAATCAAAAGTAACAGTATGAGTCACATAACAGTACACAAATGTAAACAAAGTATGTAAATTAAATTAAAGGATGATTGTCAACCACCATTGACAATATTTTTAACAAAAGAAAAAAAAACAAAAATGGAAAATATAGAAAAAAATGCTAAAATGTGATGGGCTGTTACCAATGCAAAGAAAAAGTAACCTAGATAATTAATGGAAAAAACCTGAAATTCTACATGTTGAGAGAATTTAATGAAATGCACACATGTACATAGAAAGTGACAAAACAGTAATTACAAATAATGTGATGAACTCACTTTCCAATACAAAAAAAAAAATATATGTAAGAATAACTCAAGAAATAATAAAAAATGAAAAATGAAAAAGAGGTCAAAAGAAAAAAAAAAAGAGGAAAGGTAGTAAAATAAAGTGGGCACGCTCAGTGTCCAAATTGTCTGGAAATTTATAATCAGGGAACCCTCGAAATGTTATAAAATGCAAATAACATACCCTGTTGATGTTTTTTGACAAGAATCTTTGATGATCAGCACACTCTGTAATTTCACCAATGCATTTCGAGGTGGAGAACTTCAGGCCAAACAAAGCTATATGAGAAAAGAGCTAAACACATCAGTGAAAAAATCCCAGTTCATTATGCAAAATGACAATGTAAAAGAAGAGAAGCTATATTGAATGAACAGTGTTATTAAAACGCCTCTCCATAGTATAATAGGATACAGTTTTTTGCTTTGCACCCTCTCCCACCATAACGTATCGTCTATCGTGAAAGCTTAAGATTAATTGAAAACTTCAATCTCTAGTTTTCGACGGATCTTGACGTTTTAAGGTCCCCGATACTGAAAACATAGATGTCTCGATGATGAGTGTGTGTTCGACTGTGTTTGTGTATCTTTGTGTCACAGTTTCTTTAGGATGGTCTAGAGCTAAAAATGGCTAGATGGAAAAATACCAAACTTGAAACTTAAGCCTGTTATGAGATGATGATGTGCTGATTATTTTTTGAGCCAAATCGTGCAAGACAATTTCTAATGTAGTTGCTTATTGTGGGGCTCAAATTTTACTCCTAACTGTGTTAGATGTTTTAAATATGTGAAAAAAGTGGCCATAGTATATTTCACAAAAGTGGAATGAGTTCTTTCAATGCTTGTGGCAGATTGCCGGGGTCATTACCTGGCCAGGATGCCTGGAGGGACCGGAAAGTGACATAAATAGCTTCCGGGTCACAAGGGGGCAACCACCCTGGACAAAGAAAGAACCACGGGAAAGGGACAAAGATGTTCTGGCCTGTTGGGAACCAGGGGGCGCCTTAAGCCTCGATGGACCCGGGGAACTGTCACTTCCACCACACCAGGCAAGATGGCGAATAAACCTGCCAGGGATGCCCGGAGTTCTTCCGGTGCAAAGGGCAGCACTTCTGCCACACCAGGAAGTGCTGCTGAAAGATCGTCACTAGTCACCTGGAGCACATCCGGGCGGGAATAAAAGGCGCCGCCTCCTTACAGTCGAGGATCTTGGGTCAGGAGTGGGAGCAGGGCAAAGCTCCCAGGAGGAGAGTAGAGGCGGCTAAGGACTGTGATAAAGAAGAGTTCATTGTGGGGGATTATTGCTGTGTGCCTTGTGTGGTGTTTGGGACTGAAAACTGTGTTTATTTGTGAGCTAAGCGTGTGCTTTTGATAAAGATGTGGTTTCCAACTGGTGGTGTCCGCGCAAGTCTCACATGCTTAACGACTAATTCCTGTTATAACGTACAGTTCTTCTATCAATAAGTGAGCATTATACTGTAGGGTAATAAAATTGGTTTTGCGTGTTCTCTCCATGTTAATGTGGATCTCATCCTTGGACTTTGAGTTTGTCTTACAGTCGAAAGACATTATGTTATAAATGAGTGTATGTGGTCCTTCCTATTAGGCATTACTTCCAAGGTTAACTCTGGCAAGTTCAGGAGTTTTCTGTGTTTAACAGAATTAGTAGTAGAATTACCAGAGCCTACGAAAAAACTCGTAAATCCATCCCACCTTAAATCGCTTCTTAAATCCCTTCACACCTCTCCGCCAGCATCCTTTGTCCTCTAAATGTGCTGATAAAGAGAAGCTAGAAGCAGCTGGCTATTCCATCCCCCCACCAATTTAGAACGTGCACGAACTTCTCTCAGCTCATGCCTTGATTGAGTATCTGGGAGTGAAGTGAAGTTTTAGAGTGGAAATAATAGATTGGTGTTTGAAACACACGCATTTCATGTCTGTTCTGTTTCTACAGTAATCTGTGTAAACACATTGTTAAAACAGAAACGTTTTTTATATTCTAGTAGTAGATGACAAAATGTAGGCATAAACTATACAATGTATGAAGCCTGAAGTCCAAATATCAAAGAAACATTTTCACAAAAGGTACAAATATAACATAACAATTGCGCTTTTATTCAAAAATATAACTGCAGAAACAAAAAGCCGCCTTAACATGCGACATTGACACCTGTCTATTATGACTGCCTCCGTGGCGCAATAGAATCAGCTGCTGACTAGGAATCAAAAGGTTGTGAGTTCGAACCTGCACCATTCCATTTTGAGAAGTAAACTGCTCTTAGTCTTACTATTTTAGAATAAAAGCATACATTTGATTTCAGTCTGTAACAGCCAGTGTAATTTATGATCCTTGTAAAGGTTAGCTTTGTTTTTTTTTTTTTTTAATTCACTTTTCATTCTCTCAGTCGCGTTCTGAATCAATCCATAAAACCCCATCTGACACGGCTTTTTTCACATAAAGACGCGCTATAGCTCTGCAGTGTAGTGACTGCATTCTCATACCAATGTTTGCGAAATGAAGTGTCTGCGTGCACTTTTCTTGGCATTACACGTGTATTTTTTGAGCATGCCCGTTTGAGCATGCTCAAACACAGGAACATATGTTGGTGTAAAAGTACTGTATAACAAAACAAGTGCACTTTTATTCAAGACTACCTGTATAACCGAAGAAAAAATAAAGCAAGTTACAGTAGGCGATTGATACGACAGCTTGCATGGTGCAATGCTAAGAAGTGCTGATTTCCATTCCTTGCTATATAAAATCATCACATTCAAATATTAACAGTTCCCACACCCAAGGACAGTATTTCCTGTAAGAAGCAATGTACACACTTCTCTCTATGCTGTGGTTTCTATTACACACCTGAAAGAAAGAGACAATATATATGAAAACATCATCGCACTAATGCAGTATTATTTGAAAACGAACAGCATCAGATCGGGTGTGAAATTTATGCAGGAACTGGAAATTCTCTGATGATGGACCTTCCCCCAGGTAAGAAAGTACAGTGTCAGGTGCTCATTCAGTGTAATAGGAACCATAGCACAGAGAGGTACACGTGTCGTAAATGTAGGAAGGACGGTCCTTAGGTGTGTGGGAACTGTTAATATTTGAATGTGATGATTTTATATAGCACTATATTATTTCCACTCTAAAACTTCACTTCACTCCTAGATACTCAATCAAGGCATGAGCTGAGAGAAATTCGTGCACGTTCTAAATTGGTGGGGGGATGGAATAGCCGGTTGCTTCTAGCTTCTCTTTATCAGCACATTTAGAGGACAAAGGACGCTGGCGGAGAGGTGTGAAGGGATTTAAGAAGCACTTTAAGGTGGGACGGATTTACGAGTTTTTTCGTAGGCTCTGGTAATTCTAGTGTTAAACTGTGTTATTAAATCCAATAACTTGTATTTTTTTCCATGTACAGTAGGACCTCGGCTCACGACCATAATTTGTTCCAAAACTCTGGTCATAAACCGATTTGGTCATGAACCGAAGCAACTTCCCCCATAGGACTGTATGTAAATACAATTAATCCGTTCCAGACCATACGAACTGTATGTAAATATATATATTTTTTAAGTTTTTAAGCACAAGTATAGTTAATTAAACCATAGAATGCACAGCATAATAGTAAACTAAATCTAAAAACATTGAATAACACTGAGAAAACCTTGAACAACAGAGAAAACTAACACTGCAATTGTTTGCGCTATAATGCTGCCAACAGCCGGCTAAAAGCACTTTTTAAATGAGTTTTAAGCACGGGGAAAAAAATGAACATTTGAAAAATTCCGTAATTTAATAAACCACCAAGAAAAATAATATTGCAACAATGCACGCTACCAACAGATCGCTGGAAACAGAAGTGAAAACAAAATCAAGCCCAGTGCATTCTTTAACTGCCTTGCTACCTTAATGCATTCAGCTCTCTCTCGGGCTGCCTCTGTGTGTGTGTGTCACAATCTCTCGCGCTGCTCTCTCTGGTGCTGCCTCTGTGTGTGCGCGCCTCTCTGCGCTGCCTGTGTGTGTGCGCACGTGCGCCTCTCTAGCGCTGCCTGTGTGTGTGTGTGCATGCTGCCTGTGCGTGTGTGTCTGTGTGTTGCGCTCTCTCTCTCTCTCTTGCTCTCGCTCGCTGCACAGGAAATGCACAGGGAGAGACTGAACATGTACAAACTGAAAGGGAAACTGGCTTGTTCGTATACCGAGTGTGTGGTCGTGAACCGAGGAAAAAGTTCGGCAAACTTTTTAGTCGTAACCCGAGTTGTACGTGTACTGGGACGTTCGTGAACCAAGGTTCCACTGTATCTGCCAAAGATTTCTCCAGATTTTGAAGTTTCCTTACATATTCCAAAGACACGCATGTTAGGTTGCATGAGAACTATATATTGATCAGGAGTAAATGATTATGAGGGTTTGAGTGTTCTCTGTGTTGGAGTCATGTCACGTCCATGACTGGATCCTGCCCAAAAATGCAACTTTGCAAAGAAAAGAGCAGATGCAGAAAATGAGTGGATGGATAGGTTGAATTTAATTTTCCATTTTATTTACTTTTAAGTTTTTCAATTTACGTATAAATCTCTGATTGTACTGTAATATTCAATAAATTTGTCTTATAGGCTAAGAGCGCATCAGTTTTTGTGTGTTGGATTTTGTGGCAATGGCTCTGCACAAGTTCTCTTTCTTTTACTTGGTTGAGTTTTCCTGACTTTATGTTAACTGGACCAGGCATTTGATTTAACAGAACAAAAAAATCATATGTACAAAAACTTGGCAAAAAAAAAAACCACGCTCAAGGTATTGAAAATCTCAAATGTACATATCTTCTTATTTTGTTTGCTGCAATCTTTGGTAAATTAATGTGTGTTACTGTCTGTATTGAAACATTAAATAGTTCTTTGAAACAGGCTGAGAATATTCCCAAGATATGATACAGTGTTATGTTATGCTATGCCAAGTCCCCTGTTTGAAATCCAATTAACCTTAAGATACAGTTAAAAGGGTACAGTGATATCTGAATCTTGCTGTGAGGTTAATTGCTAATTTGGAATATGGAAACAATAAAGAGCAACTAAGAAATGAAGAATTAGCATGCCTTCGGCTATAAGGATGGGCAGAAGAAGAGCTGTTGGTGAATATATTGAGTTAAATCTCTAATACAGTATGCATATTTGATCATTGTAAACAGTGTTTTATAAAATTGCTGCATGGTTAGATTTGACTTTACAATTCCTGTTACTTTTTTTAAAAGAACATGTTATCTCTCAGTTTCCGCATACAAGCTTTGATGCATAGTTTAGAAAATCTAAATGCTGTCCATATCATGAGGGAACATATAATATTTGCAAAATGCATTCTTTTAAGTAAATTGCAAGGATTTTATAACTTTTTCCTGTCTCTTTTTATTTTGCTTTGCAGCAGTTCAGCTTTGTTTCTCTGCCAACTGATGTGTTAGAGATTGAAGTAAAAGACAAATTTGCCAAGAGTCGCCCAATAATCAAACGATTCCTTGGGAAACTGTCTATGCCGGTGCAGCGCCTGCTTGAGAGACATGCAATCGGGTAATATTTTTAAAACATTCTGTTTAAAGCATGTGCACTTATCTTGCTATTCAAATAGAGGATACTGGAGGGTGAAGTGTTTTAATGACATTGAGTCATTAAAATCCATAGCTGACATGAGCAATAGTGCTCTTTTATATTAATTCCAAGAATGTTTGCACCAGATTGGAATCCTGATAAACTGTATTTTCAGAATTTGAAAGACAGGATGGAACCAAGCCAAATCCAGCCAGACACAGCCAAGGCAACCACTATGAAGAAGATGGAACTGTCCAAAGACACATGAAAACTTAGTAATTGCTGAGTACAATAGGCCTCTTATCAATGTTTGGGCCCTGCAGAACCTACTCAAAGATTCAGATGAGTTCATCTAATCTGAATGGCATCATCTTCAAAGTTTACCATCTTTTTCAGAGCACAGATATTATAAGGCCTTCACACCAGCCCCTTGGGTATGGAATTTGTAGATACAACTTCTCTGAAAAACATAAGAACAGTGCTTACAAAAAAAATTAAGTAATAAAAAAATGCCCAAAAAAGAAGAGAAAATGCAACAAAGAGAAAGAAAAGAAATAAATTCTTCAAGAACAAAGCACAGGGAAACAGTCTTAAAGATATTATCTAACTCTTTAAAGAACATAAAAAAAGCTGATTGTTTACCTAAATCCTTCTGAATCTTTTATATGAGAATCCTCGAATGTAACATCACACACCAGCATTTATGGTGGAAACACAATCAAGCAGAGTAAACGGTATTTTCTTTTTCATGAAGAAAACAACTGTAAAATTGAAGGAAATAAGATAATAAATGCAATACTAAATGATTCCATAGCATGACAAATAACAGAATCATAAACACTTTGATGAGCCTACAAAAGTAAAAATAAGACATACTGTAGAAACAGATGGCTTGCCCAGGAGTTGGCTGTGTAGAAAAACTCTGTTCCCTTTTAAATTTAAATATGCAAGTTTGAATATTGATGGGTAGGTGGACAGTAAGAGTTACTACGTAGAACTCTAGACTCTGAATCAACACAGTAGTAAATGCAAGAATGCCAAGAGGCAAGGTCAGTGGAGAGAGAAATTGATCATCTAATCCAAAACACAAAAGCAAGAAAACAAGGCAAAGATCTTGAAACTAACTTCTCCTTGGAAACATCGTTTAGCTTCCTCTACTGTAGAGACAGAGAAAAATGTTAGATTGGGATCCAATACACAGATGGATGGCTGATGCTGTGCACCACCAGCTTTTCTAGGCAGAATTATTATTGTTAGATTATATAATTCTTTTCTGTATTTTATAGTGTTTTTTTGGATTTCTGTGCATCTAAACTGGATTTTTGACCTCAAGGAGTTTGATTTTTGCACTTATGTCTTGTGTGGGAGATGGCCTCGCCACAGACAGGCGGACACCGATGGTTCAAACACCCACACAAGTTTATTATACATTGTCCCTATTTACAAGTGCACACAACCCCCAAACTCCCCAAAAGTACAGGCCCTCATACAATGCCTCTTCTTGCTTCAGGCCACCTCCACTCCTCTCCGCCAAGACTTTGTCCTCTGCATTCCCGACTACAGCCATTGAATGGAGGGAGGTGGCCACTTTTATAATCACTCGGACGTGCTCCAAGTGCCTTCCGATTAGCTTCCGCCGGCACTCCCCAGTGTGGCAGAAGTACTCCCTGTTCTTGTTCCCCCCAGCATTTCCGGGTGTGGCGGAAGTGCTGAGGGCCAGGGCTCCTCAGGCATTGGGGCACCCCTAGGCGGTGACAATGGTCCCCTATAGGTTTGAGCTTCCAAGCTCCGTTCCCGTGGTCCCTAAAGCCACCAGGGCGGTCGCCCCTCGTGGTCTGGAGGAGGCGCAAGCCCCCCTCTGGTTCTCCTGGGTGTGCTGGCTGGGTAGCACCCCCAACCACTCGCCACACTTGCTACTGTGATTCATGAAAGACTTATTTTTAATGTCTTACCATGACATGGTTGAGACTTGCAAATGCCGACGTTTCGCGAGTCTTATGATTGCCTAGAGGATTTCCTGGGACTTCCTGGGAGTGTGTGACATGTGACCGATTAAAGGGTGTTTCTTATCTGAGTCTGGATCAAATTAATATTTGGTGTGCAAATGACTATGTGTTGCCCTTAATGTTTTTTTTTTATTTTATCCTATGACTAGTGACTTCTGGTTTCTAGTTCATTTGAAAGATTTTTTTTTTTCTCTCTGGTATCAACCCTTGTACATATTTTTGACCTTGTTTCATCTCCTGACACCTTTAATACAGTCAGGAAAAGAACAACTTAGATGACCTAATAAATCATGTGACTTCTGTCACATGACCAGCAATTTTTATAGCAACTTGTAAACTGTATACCATACCATACCATACCATATTTATTTGTTGAGCACTTAAAAACACAGCATTACAACTGACCGAAGCGCTGTACAGTTACAACAAGCAGGACTAAAAGCAAAATATTAAAACAAACATTAAGAGAGAATTAAAACAGAGATACTAAAAACAGGTCAGGGGACCAAATATAATAGAGAAAATAGCAAAAGGCAAGTGGAAAATGAAACAGGTTAAGAATTAAAAGCCAATGTGAAGAAGTGCGTTTTTAGGCGAGATTTGAATGTGGCGACTAAAGCGGCTTGCCTAACCACTAAGGGCAGGGAGTTCCAGAGCCTGGGTGCACAGACGGAGAAAGCCCTTTCACCACGAGCTTTAAAACGTGCCTTGGGAACGGTTAGGAGCAGCTGATCTGCGGATCTAAGAACACGAGGGGGATTGTGACAATGGAGCAAGACACTCAAATAGGCGGGGCTAGACTGTTTAATGCCTTATAGGTGAGGAGGAAAATCTTAAAATCGATTCTGAATCTAACCGGCAGCCAGTGTAGGGTTTTTAAAATCGGTGAAATGTGTTGGATTCTGCTACTTCCAGTTAGAAGCCTTGCAGCCGCATTTTGAGCCAGTTGGAGTCTAGAAAGAGTGGCTTTACTGATACCAAAAGGCAGGAATTAGAGTAGTCAAGCCGGGACGTAATGAATGCATGGATTACTGATTCCAGGAGGTGGTTAGACAGAATAGGCTTGAGTTTGGCGATTAGCCTTAGATGGAAAAAGCAGGATTTTACTGTGCTGTTGACTTGAGCATCCATTTTCAGGAACGTATCCATTTTGATTCCAAGATTGGAGACAGACGAAGTTACTGGAATGGGAAGAGAAACGAGGCCAAGGGGTGGAGCCTGTTTGCAGTCGGGACTAAAACAATGACCTCGGTTTTGAATCGTTCAGGTGAAGGAAGTTTACAGCCAGCCAGTCCTTAATGTCAGATAGGCAGTCGAGGAGAGGTTTGGTGGAGTCAGTTGGCTTGAGGGAGAAATAAATTTGGCAGTCGTCAGCATATAGGTGATATGAAATTGCATGTTTTCTAAAAATTGCACCTAAAGGCAGGATGTAGATTGAAAAAAGTAGTGGCCCTAAAATGGAACCCTGGGGGACCCCACATGGGAGTGGGACTGATTCAGATGAAAAATCGTCTAGCATGACTCTGAGAGTCCTGTTGCAGAAATATGACCTGAACCAGTCGAGGGCTAAGCCAGATACACCAGCCCAGGATTCGAGTCGGGAGATCATGATGTCGTGGTCGATTGTGTGAAAGCAGCAGATAAGTCGAGAAGAACCATAACCACGTGGAGTCCTGAGTCCAATGCCAAAAGGACGTCATTTAGGACACGTAAATGCGCGTTTCTGTGCTGTGTTGGGGCCTAAAGCCTGACTGAAAAGATCCATTACCTGATGGTCCTGTAGGTGATGAGTTAATTGCTCATAAACTACTTTTTCTAGTATTTTTGACAAGAAAGGTAGTTTGGAGATTGGACGAAGATTGGAAAGAACGGCAGGGTCAAGATCAGGTTTTTTCACAATTGGATGTACAACTGCGTGTTTGAAAGCACGAGGAACTATAGCCGAGGATAGACTACTAGTTATGATCTTTAGGACATCATATCGAATCACAGGAAACACATCTTTCAGCAGTCTGGACGGCACCACATCGTCCGGAGAGCCGAAGGCTTCATTGAGGCGACGATTTTTTCCAGATGGGGGAGCGAAATGGGTTCAAAGCTGGTGAGGGAACCGTGCACAGGAGCGGCTAAATCAACAGAGCCAGAAGAATAAATGGAGATCTGGGATCTAATGTTCGTGACCTTATCCAGAAAAAACATGAGGATCTGATTACAAAGAGCAGTGGAGGCAGAAGAGAAAACAGTTACGACTGGAGAGAGGACAGCATTTAGTGTTTTGTATAAGACACGTTGATTGCCAGAGTTTTTTGAGATGATGTCAGCGAAAAAACGGTTCCTTGCACCTCTGACTGCTCTCTGGTATTGGGACCACGCGTCTCTCATGCAGTCGAAGGTAACAGTGAGACCATCTTTCCTCCATTTACGTTCTAGCCGCCTACAGTTTTGCCTGATGGAGCGAGTTTGTTCGTTTAGCCATGGGTCATGCTTGACTTTGGATTGTCTCCGTTTGAGTGGGGCTACGACATCCATCACAGAACAGCAGGAAGTGTGGAAAGTTTGCAATAAAACATCAGCATCCGTGGATTCACATGATGTGGAGATTGGTGAAAAAGCAGCTGCAAAATCTTCAGCAGCAGAGGGGGGAATGACACAGGAGGGATGGGTGGTGGTGGATTTACCATGCTCAACAGAGACCAAATCCAGATTAAACAGAACAGGCGAGTGATCAGAAAAGCTGGGAGGCAGAATGTCCAAGTCACTGATTCTGAGACCGCGAGAAAGAACCAGGTCCAGTGTATGAACCTGTCCATGTGTTGGTCCGTTCACTAGCTGGGAGAGACCAAAGGAGTCTGTATGGCTGCATCTATTCAAAAAGTCAACACAAAATGATCATATTACAAAAGGAATCAAATTGATATCGACAGAATAACAATTCAAAACAGGATAATAAGTCCAAAGACAGCAGAATTGAATGTAAAAAAAAGATAAGTACTACAGGTAAAATCATTTCAGAAATTAATTCACACAGATACAATATAGCCAAGTCTAAAATGTATGAGATAACAGGTGGGTTTTCTGCGCTAGATTTGAAGAGTAACTAGGATGGAGCCTCACTGATAGTCCTGCAGATGTCTATATTTGGATGTGTATATTTTTTATTAATCCATTTGATCTTTAGTCACTAATATACAATTTAATACAGTGATGGTCCTTCTTTTGTTTTACAGAGACAGAGTCGTAAGCTACACTCTCAGCAGAAGACTTCCAACAGATCACGTCAGTGGGCAACTGCAGTTCAGATTTGAGATAACATCTTCTATACACCAAGGTGCTTCTCTGCTTTCCTTTATCTTGACTTTAATTTTATTGAAGTAACATTTTTTAGTTTATAATACCCTTATTCTTACCAGTTTTAAATGGACATTCTTAAAACCTTTAACACGACTTTGTGATCTAACTATCTGTTCCTGTTCTCAATTCATCATCCAAATTGGGGCTTCCCTAAAGTAGTTCATCTTAAAATTTGTTTTTATTTCCATTTACAAAGTTTCCAAAATTTTTAAAATACAAACGGCTGTAAATTTTTAAGGACATCATTATTTTTAAAGCAGTGGGAGAATCAGTAATTTAATTTATTGCCATTTATCCTTTAGGTGTAAAGTCAGCTGTGCCTAATCACCTTGTTGGACTTTCAATTATTTTCTTTGTAATTAAATTTGAATAGTTTAATAATTGTTCTGCTCTTTTGCTTTATGAAGTGGACAGGCCTCAAATTTGTTCTGTGTATATCATATACATGCAGCATATTGAGTTTAACACTGTTAGCTTTATTAATGTTTGTAAAGTTATGCATCACCTACAGATTTTCATCCCACAGTGATTCTGTATTAGTCACTTATGTGTACTTTGTCTGCTTTTCAATGCCGTGCCAAAAATGAACAATAAATGAGTATTGAGGTGTCAGTATTTCGGGTTTTTTGTAGAGTAAGGTAGTGATGGGGCAACTGATAATGTACCTCATATACAGTAGGTCTGGATTTATTGGCCAGATCACATCCCGACTCAGGCCTGTCTATATTGTTTGACAGAGCTGAAAAGAGCAAGTTTGTTGGTTCAATGGCCAGAATGAGGTTCATGTTTTAGCTTGCTGGATTCTCTCTCTCTCTGCGACAAAGTCAAATCCCAGCTTCTTCGGATTAAGAGCAGCCACTTCATGTAGTTTGGGCATCTAATACAGGTGACCTGCTGGGAGTCTAGTAGAGGACATTTAACAGACTCAACGTACTGAGAAAAATCCCGGAATAAAAGATGGACATATTTGAAGGATTATACCTGTCAGCTGGCTAGGGAATATCTAGAATTCTCTAGATCTGGAGACTGTGATACTATTGCTAAGAATAACATATGGTCAGGTCTGTGCTAAGTGTAAAGTGATTGAGTAAATGAGTGAGATATTAATAAATATGACCAAAAGCAAATAGGATTCTTTTTAAATACATTCAAGTCTCCATAAACTATGTCCTCAAAAAATGAGAATGAGAGACATGAATGAAATGGGAACAAATCTGTGTAAATTGTTTATAAAGCTCAGAAAGTTTTCCCTCACAACTCTTAGATTGCGCTCTCTTACATATCCCTTGAAACTGTGTCTCCTTCTAATCAGTGACATGAAAAGGAAATGCATAATAACTGGGACATATCAACTACCAACCTGTGATTAAATTAATTTTGCTAACTTGTCTCTATTTTCCTAGACGATGAAGAGGTCTCAATTAGCACTGAAGCTGGATCTGGTCCTACTCAAGAAAATCATTCGGAAGACATGACTACTGACTCATGTTGTGCATCCCTTCCTAATGACAGCACTGTTACAGAGAATGCAAGCCCTGAGCAAGCTAATGGTTATGACGAGATTTCATTAAATTCAAATTCCAGCTGTCCAGATCCTGCAGCACCAATAACAGAAATTAGTTACGTGGCTAGTAGTGAACTTCTTGCTGAAGAATCAAACATTATACATGATATGGAAAACAATGAGCTTGGAGATCCTACACCGAATGAGGAACCCTCAGTACTAGACTGTCAGGCAGAAATGGAGGCTGAAGAATTAGGGACCACTTTGCAATTGGAAGATGAGAAAAATGCCAGTAGTGAAGTAGATGTCACAGTGACTCTGCCTATAGAACCAACTGAGGAAGTAGTGCCTTCAGTTGGTGGAATAAGCGATGAAGCAGAAGATAAACAAACAACTGCTGAAGCAACAGGAGGTGCATCAGAAGTAGAGGAAGAAGATGAAGAAAGCTGTTCTTTAAGGATGAGGACTACTGTTAAAAGGAAAAACAGGCCTTGTTCACTTCCTGTTTCGGAACTGGAAACTGTTATAGCATCTGCTTGTGGTGAACCAGAAACCCCACGGACTCACTACATCCGAATTCACCATTTGCTCCACAGTTTGCCCTCTGCTCAGATGGCTGATGACAATGAGGAGGATAGCTGTAACCCAGACTCAGAGCTTACTCTAAAACCAGAGGAGGAGGATAAGGACCTAACAGAGGACAGCTCTTCTGAAACTCAGTCACATAGTGTAACTTTGGAACCTGACAACTGTGGTCGAAGGACTATACCCCGCAGCCTATCTATTGAACATCTTTCAGATCTGAACCAGCTGCTGGAGAGTGAGCAACCACGAACAGAAAGCGAAAGTGAGTCAAGCATGAGACCACTTGGGGACAATGAATGTGATCTGTGTGACACATCCTGCTACAGCACATCTTGCTACAGCACTTCTTGCTATAGCACCTCTTGCTACAGTAACTCAGGCTATGAAGGAGGAAATCGGTTTTCTAGCCATACTCGATTTTCTTCTGTTGACAGTGCTCGCATTTCTGAAAGCACTGTCTTTTCCTCTCAAGATGATGAAGAAGAAGAAAACAGTGCCTTTGAGTCTGTACCAGATTCTGTGCAAAGTCCTGACCCTGCTGATCGAGACACTGAGACTGGTACAGCACTGTGGGCAGAAGAACACACTGTGCAACCCAGAAGTTCTCAGAGTACTACAGAAAGTGGAGAGTCCCCAGTTGAAGAGTCTGGAAATAGAGCAGAAGGTTAGCAGTGTATAATATATTGATCAATGTTTAAAGTTATGCTATAAGTTGAAATGATAAATTTTCACCTTTAACATGCTGCTTTAAAAATCGACAGATCACAAATATTTGAATTTATTTTAATGTGAATTGTGCGTGTTAATATGATTTATTTTTAAATCTGTACTAGGATAATTTCAATGTATTTTGTATCGTGTTACAATGTTATAAGCTAGTATTGTTCAGAATCACCTTAAAGGTGTAGCCACTAATGGGCTGACGCTTTGAAGGTCCTGAGTCAGTCAAACACCCCTAACCCTCCATAATCCTCAATCTGTCTTCACACACATAAAGATATAAATACATGTCGGTTGAGATATTTTAATGGAAGTAACGCACAACAGTCTTATTTTTATTTAAGAAGGAATACATTAGTAGAAGAGCAAATGCATCATTAAGAACTGTCCAACACTAGCTATATTATCAATTGGACGCTAAAAAATGGTGGGCACAAGCATAGATAGGTACAAATTAGTATAGCAGATGCAAGAGAAAAAAATGAACAGAAGATGAAGGTTGCCAAAGTGCCACTTAAAGGGTCTCTGAAAGGGTTAATTGAAGAAACCAGGAGTGAGACACCTGAAAGCATTGATACAACCATTGCACAGGGCAGTTGGGTAGCTGTTTCATCACTCAGTGCAACTCCTTACCACCAGCACTACACACAAGAACCCTGCAGCACCCATGCACTCCTATGGCAACATGCCCCATCCACCAGTGACACCAGTTCCAGCCTAGGCCCCAATCACTCAAGCATTTTTAAGCTTTTGGGACAGACCCTTAAGGTTCTCACCATTATTAAACACTAGCTGTGTGTGGTCTTTGGGACAAAAAACAACCCGAAGACTCCCTAACAGTGTTATTATATTCGTGAACTTGTAGAGGCATCAGCTGACTCTTAAGAAGTATCCAGGGCAGAGGACTTGGACCCATCTGTACTTGCTGCCCCACTGGCTTTTGTAAAAATACTACATCTTAGCTGTATCACTGGCATATGAGTCCTGTTAATATTTGTCTCAAGGAAATATCTCCAGACAGACAATGTTTTTAGTGAAAACTTCAAGCCTTGCCCTACTTTGCTGAGGTGTTTCACTTGCACGTTGTTGAGCCGCGGCATTTGCTTTCTTTCGACGTTGTGTCTCTTCATTTTCATCATTGTTGTGCAGTGGCGTTTGCTGCACACAGGTCTTTTGTAGTGAGGAGCATGCAAGTGCTGAAAAAATAAAAAAATCATACAGCCATCTTGTGACTGTGGTTGAGTGTCAGCAGTGCAGACTGCTCCACACACACACATACACACCCCCACACACACGCACACAGGTCTTTTGCTTATATGTCAAATTTTTTAAAATAGTTCTGTTATGGGGAATTTTGAACAGTTCACAATTTCTGTGATTTGTGATATTAAATCAGGTGACTGATTACTCCATTTTCCAGATTTTTAATACAAAATGGCAATCCTAAATACATCCATCCCTTCTGGATTGTAAGAATCAGTTATATATTGCCTCTATTCATTTTAAATTTAATATCAGTGTAGCCCACAATCTATTGCCATGCATAGCAACAGTAATAATATCTGTGCAATACCTATTAATTAAAAAACAATTTAAAATGTCTCACAGTGTCCAGAGTAATGCATAATAATTGTATCACTGCTGAACTATCACTGCTGAACTATCACAGTGAACATCTGACACAAATCAGATGTGAATCATGAAATGAACTGTGACCAGACTGCCCCAGGTAAGTTTGCCTTAATAGATGATGAATTCTATGCTGCAGACGAAGAATTTCAGCTGGCAAGAACTCTGTTGTTTTGATTACAAGATACTTAATATAATGCAATTATTCCCCTTGTAAAATTTAGTGTGCATTTTCATAGTATGGATAGATAGTAGGAATGGGATGGTTACCGTTTTTTACAATTCACCATGGTAAAATTTTTGACAGTTATTACACCACTTCATATTCTAATTATCATGATTACTATGTTTTTATTGAAATGTTCGCTAAAATGTAAGTAATTGTCATTGTTATTTCCCAAACCGTGATAGATAGATAGATAGATAGATAGATAGATAGATAGATAGATAGATAGATAGATAATTTGTTCCAAAAGGGAAATTAAAAATTTACAGAAGCTCCAGAAAAAGTAAAAATATTGGGGTTTTTTTTGTATCAGTATACTGCTGCTGGATTATTTGAATTTCCCCTTGGGATTATTAAAGTATCTATCTATCTATCTATCTATCTATCTATCTATCTATCTATCTATCTATCTATCTATCTATCTATCTAATCAACTCTGGACATTAATGACTTTTTTTTACCTTAGTACATTTACCCATGCCAGCTGAAAACACCCTACCAATTACAACATGCTTTTATGTAAAGACATTTTCATTGGTCAAAGTAGTAGGTAAAAGGTAAAATTAACTTTCCTTTCATTATTCCATCACTGAGCTTGTGAAATATGCAAATTAAAATCAATTTAAATTAAAGCAATTAGCATCCACAACTCCAGTGATGTAAGTGCTTTTCAAGCACCTTAGACTTTTTGTTTACTCTTTTGTTTAGCAAACAAAGCATCCACTCCAACGCATTGGTGAAGGAATTGTCTGACAAGTTACAAATCTGGTTGCACATATGTTTAATTCATTCCTGAACTGCATTTTAGGATACCATATGTAATGAACTGAATCGATATTTCTCTGAGGTTATGAACATTAGAGAGGACAGAGATTGTGAAAGGAAGTTACCCCTCCATCAGTAGCTGGAGTATACTGTTTTCCTCAGAGGCTAACATGCATTATGGACTTCTCAATGTAACTGTATAAAAGACACCAACTTAGATTTTGAATTTGTGATGCTTTTTTCTTTTTCTTTTTATGATCTCCAACTGCCTTTTCCAAGTGTTAAATGTCATTAACGTATTCATTGGTTGTAATCTAATTTTTGTTTTCAGGTGATTGCCCTTTGCCATGCAACCATCAACCTGTTAACCAGCTGCCTGCTTTGAGACCAGATCCCCACCATTATCCAACTATTGACGAGCCTCTTCCACCAAGTAAGATAACTTTTACTGCCTTAACTTCTTTTTGGATTTTGGCTTTGTAATATTGAAAAAGAGAGATTTATGCAGCTTTGTTCAGTAAATAAAATTAAAGGTATATGTTCATAGTGGTGTTTTGCTAAATAACAATGGTAAATCTACACTGTAATATTTTATATTACAGTACAGTACACAGATCATTAGCACAATAGCTAACTTAACTTTTTTGTGCTTTATTACAAGGGTACATTAAAAAGTAATGACAATTTAATTACAAATTATTTATGTGGTAACTGCAACGGATAGAAGCTGATGTATTACAACATCTTTGTAATGGCTTATGGGTACTTCTAACACACACAGCACAATACCTGCTGTTAGTCTGGATGAAGTTAAGGTCAAGTCAATATGGATGCTCCTCTGCTATATTGCTGAACAGTACGCTGTAGGTAGATTTCTTTGGGCAGAGGGAGTGAAACCTGCTGAAATTCACTGAAGGATGTAGGTAGGCTCAGTATGTAAGTGAAAACAGCATGACTCGACAAAAAAGTTTATGAATGGGTAGAAAGATTTAAAGGGGCGGCACAGTCGCTTCCCGGGTCCTCCCTGCGTGGAGTTTGCATGTTCTCCCCGTGTGCGTGGATTTCCTCCGAGTACTCCGGTTTCCTCCCACAGTCCAAAGACATGCAGGTTAGGTGGATTGGCAATTCTAAATTGCCCTGGTATAGGTGTGTGTGTCCTGCGGTGGGTTGGCACCCTGCCCGGGATTGGTTCCTGCCTTGCGCCGTGTGTTGGCTGGGATTGGCTCCAGAAGACCACCGTGACCCTGTGCTCGGCTTCAACGGGTTGGAAAATGGATGGATGGATGAGGAAGGTTTAAAGCAGGAAGAATAAGAGTTACAGACAAAGCTTGTAGTCGACAATCAACATCGCCCACACCCACATCGACAAGGTGAATGCCTTCATCAGAGAAGACTAATGAATTACATTGTCAGCTGTTGTTGCACATTTGGATATCATGAATCTGCACATGCCATAATACATGATGTCTTGGGGTACCATAATGTTTGTGTAAGATGGTTACCCAAACAGCTTACTGATCTACACAAGCTAACACTCCCTCTGCCCAAAGAAACCTCAATGAGGCAGTCCTGCAGTGGAGAGTCCATGTTCCTTTGATGTTGGCTTCAACTAGACTAAAAACATAGTGCTACACTGTGGGTGTTCGGACTACCCATAAGCCATTGCAAACGCGATGTATTATGTCAGCTTCCATCTATCGCAGTTACCACATTATTTTCAAATTGCCTTTACTTTTTGATTTCTCATCATACAACTGGTGTTAAATATCACAACGTGGAAAAACATAATTTTAACTTTATTTAAACTGAATTTAAATCTATAACTTTACTTTTATTATATCTGTTTCCTTACAGTCCTTACATAACACTTTAGGAAGGATGCTCAGAAAGTATTAGTTGTGGATGTGGTCATGAGTGTAGAAACCTGAGGAAAACTGTTATAAGAGCTGAAATAGATTTATTCAATGTTCACAAATTGGAAAATAGAAAAGAGAAAAAAAGCAGAATGAGAAGACCTACAGTAGCTGCAATACCCAGAATGTAAAGGACAGAAGTGTTACAAATGGTTAAACGTAGTATCAATGAGAAATAAAATTTGATAGTATTACACTAGAAGTATCCTGGTGTTATTATTTTGCACACGATGTTTCACTAGGATACGATTCATAAAAACGACAACTTACTGCATGTTGATTCTGTAGTTTATAACCTTTATGTAGAATAACGTAGTGCGTAAAGGAAACAAGTCAACAAATAAGAGCCTCAAGGAATCTAAGATATCACTCATTATGCAGATTAGATATTTCATAATTGGAGGAAAAATTGATCTACCAATTAGATATGATTTGCCTCAAATTCTGGTTCTTTCTTGCAGTTCATATTAAGCTACACCTATCTTTTTATCTTTTAATTGCCACTGTTCTATTCTGTTCTGTTTTCTTCTATTATTTTAATAAATGGCCCATATTTAATCATAATTGATTATTGTTCTTATTTTAAGGTTTCGTATTCCCATTAAATTTGAGTTTACTCTTAGGTAAGCTATAAAAAGAGAACTGGCATAAGATATGAAACCTAATAATTTATTTCTATAGTCTTTATTTCTTTTTAAGGGTTTATTATAGGAGCTGTAGTGTATACCAAGTGAAAGTTAGTGGAGTCTGTTGAAGCTAAACAGATCTTTGTAAAAAGAGGTTTATCTTTTTAGAATTTGATATTCTCGTTCACTAACAGTATGTTGACACTTTGAATCATCAGCCTTAGGTTGACATGTTACATGTTGACACTGTGACATGTTACAGAATCTCGCCAGGTACAAAACAATTCCATCCACTGTATTATAAATGTACTTGTAGGGTCAGCTGGGAAGCTGTTCAGGTAGTCTGTTCACAATATTTCAGAAAGAGCAAGAATTTTTGCATCTATAATAAAGAGAGCAAAATTAGTAAATTAAATTCCCTGAAAGATAGGAAAAAACAAAGAAGAAAAAGGTGTTACAGATCAAAGCAGGGTGGTAAGATGCACAAATATGGCAGACAAGAATAGTTATACTAGAACTCGAATCACAGCTACAGTATAATTGCATCACCTCTGGCAAAAGAGATCAGTGAGTATGATAATAAAAAACTGCTGCTGGACTGATTAAACAAATCAAGGAAATGAGATTAGAATGAATGCCCTTTGAGAATAAACATGTGCAGTTCATAACACTTGGGAGGGTTCTCCACATCTCTCTATAAAGCTTCATTAATTATAACATTCATATCACACCTGCAAACCCACGTTTTCTGGTACCTCTGAATGTCATTATTCGCATATTGATGTTTTTCTACCTACTGTGATGGTGCTGATTTTACTTTGCCTTCTAGCAATTCTTCAATAGCGTTAATGTGTAATCTTTTATAGGTTCTTCCTAGCACCAGAATCTTTCCCTGTGATTTTTCTTGCAATCAAATTATATCTAAATAATGTTAATGTTCTTTGTTGCTTTTATTTTATTTATGGGTTGTTTTGTAAAGCATTTGGCATGACCTTCGAAAAGTTGCTATAAACAGGATCTCCATGAAATACTGTAATTTTTATTTTGGATTAGTGTATTTTGTCTCCTTTTGCACAGATTTGTTTGCAGGAGATGTGATAAAAATGAAGGAGCCAAATATGTACATTACCAATCATTCCCATTCAAAATGCAGTCTCGAATTGTGCTGCACAAAATCACATATATTCTAGATACAAAATTTCTTTGGATACCCTTTAAACTCATAATTTGGGTTGTTGCTGCTGTCATTGAAATGTTACAATAAAATATTTAAGTATGATTGTCTCATCAAATATTCAGTCAAGTGTATATTAAGATGTAGGATTCCCAATTTTCTAATATATAACTTGTTACGTATGTTGTCATAGAGCGTCATAGAGCGTCATAGAGCGATGCAGTAGCTGATTTTACTTATTTACATATCCATGAACCTGCCTGGAAATCTTCGCTGCTAAACTCTATTCCTGTGTTCATGTGAGTTTTCTTAGACACTCTGATTCCCTGCCACAGCCTAAATATATTGTGTTAATTAGCATTACCAAACTGCCCCAGCATGAGTGAATGTAAGTGTCTGCAGGAGTGTTCACTGCTGGGTACTGATAATGTCACTCTGTTTCCTGCAGACTTGTAATAAACCCATAAAATAAGTTAAAGAAAAATGTTTGACTAATCGTTTAAATGAGCTCTATAAATGTTGTACCTGAAATACTATTCGGACAACAAGTTTACCATTGTAGAGTACAAAAGAGCAGATGTATTTGATTACTTCATGTTATATAAGAGTATTAATAAATGCAGACAGTGACAAAAATCATGTTTTATGATGCTATTTTTACAATTAATCAGAAAAGTACTGTTCAAAATGTCTTCATCAGCGCTGTGGTAGGCTGAGCAGGCTGAATATAATTGAACTTTTTTTATTTCTTCTGATTTAGAAGTCTAAACATAACAACGGTACTGAATATAGGTTTTCCTCTCCCATACTTCAAATTGAATATATATCTATATCCATATAGTATAGATTTCAGTATAATTCCAGAATATACTCTATGTGTTAAGCAATTGCATCTACTTCTTCCTTTTCATCTTTTTCCACTTCTGTGTGGGGTTGATGTTCTTAATCAACCTTCTCATACAGCTCGGCATCTAATTTTCCATCTTGAGCTACCACTGATCCTAAATATTTAAATGTATCCATTCTTTCCAACAGTTCTCCCTGCAGGCTAACTTCTGAATCCTGATCATCATTAAACCTCAAATATTCTGTCTTCTTCCTATTTATCTTAAACCCTTTATCTTACAAAGCCCTTCTCCATTCTTTCAACCTTCTGTGCACTTCCTCTTTTCTGGTGCTACATAAAACAATGTCATCAGCAAAAAACATACTCCACAGGGAATTGGTCTGTCATCCCATGACTCAATACATCTATAACTAGATCAAAGTGGTTAGGACTTGAAGATTGATGGTGCAGACCTACTCTAACTGGGATCTTGTCGAGTCCTCACTCCCTCATACATATCCTGGACAATCCTCACATACTTCTCTGGTACACCTTTCTTTGTAATGCAACTCCAGACCTCTTGATGTGACACTTTATCATAAGTCTTCTCCCAATCAATCAACACCATGTGCAATCCTTTTTGATTTTGTTGATGCTTGTCTATTAGCTATCTCAACACAAAGACTGCATCGGTTGTTCCTCTCCCTGGCAAAAAAAAAACAAAATCCTCTCCTATGGTAGTCTCTTCCATAAACTTTCTCTCTATAACCTTTTCCCAAGTTTTCATTTTATGTGACATCAGGTTTATCTCTGTATTGTTTCTACAATCCTGAATATAGCCCTTCTCCTTATAAATGGGTACAGTCCTCCACTGCTCTGATATTCTCTCCTGCTCATAGATCTTCTGCATTAGATTCCATAAAATATCTATTCCCTCTTCTTCTGAACCCTTCCACACTGTCATTGGTATTTCATCCAGTCCTGTTGCCTTTCCATTTTTCATTCTTTTCTGTGCATCCTTTACCTGATCCCTCCTTATTCTTGGTAATAGCTCATCATTTGGGATTCCATCCCCAAATACTGCTCTTGGGATTTACTTCATTCACAAGCTTTTCAAAGTACCTCTTCCATCAATTCTTGATCCCATCATGCTCACTCCAGACCACACCTTGCTCATCTTTCATCTGTTTTATAGCTTTCACTATTCTAAAAGTTGTTCTCTCTCTCTCTTAAGTCTCCAATTTTTCATACAACTCCTCCAAGTCTTGTGCCTTGTCTCTTGCTACTGCCTTCTATGCCTCATTGCTTGTCTGACTATACATTTCTCTGTCTTCCTCCCTCTCGAACTAGTACCATGTCTTTTTTCCCCCTTCTTAGCCTTTATCATATCCTGCAGCTGTTTGTGAGGATTGCCTTAGTCACTATGCTGCATTACCTTTTGAGATGTGGGTGAAAAACCCATCTGACATGTGGAGAATGTGGTAAATCCAAATGGACAACTGAGAGCTGGATTTGAATTTGGAAAATTCAGTATGCTGAATCTGTCAGCAGCACTAGCCGCTACAACACTATGATTCTCTTATTATTAATTAAAGAGAAACTTTCTAAATGTAATTCAAAACATTTTTGGTAATTTTTGAGATTGTAGTAAGTATCTGTTTTTGGAATACAGAGAAGGATTGAACTACAAATGTTCTTGTTGATGTTTGTAACCTGATTTTGTGTGTAAGTTGGAATTTGCATTGAATATGTCTGTTAATGGAAAAAATACAAAAAACTGTGTTATTACTAGTTTTACAGAAGTTTTTTCAATCTTTTAAAAAAGACAGTAACGTAATATTACTGTATATCACAAAACACACAAATTTAAAATAAAAGGAACCATAGGTATCTACAGTATGACAACTTTTTAGTTAAACAGGTTGCAGTACCTCATAGAATTGGAAAAAGTATAATGATGGCACCCTGCCATTATCTGATGATTTACACTGTAACGTTACCTCAGCGTTAGTGACAACTCCTATTCATTCATCCACATCAAAAGTAGTTAGTTTTGTTCATAAGTAAAAAGGTAGGTGTGTAAAACTTATTTGAAATCAGTGAACTTGAAAAGAAAAATGTTAGGGTTTTATTGTCATTTGAGAGCTGTCTGCATATGTAAACAGGACAAAATAGAGCCAAAAGTCACTGTGTGTATTGATTAACACTCTATTTAGTATATCAGAATTTCTAAAACTCACCCCAAAACACTTGAGGCCCATGGACTGAGTGAATGTTAGAAGTTTGTTTTTTGGTTTCCTATAAAAGAACTGAAAGACTGTTTTGAAGCTACCCTCTTATAATGCTTACTTTTGATAAAATTATATAAAAAAACATGGAAAATTGAAATTATGCTTGACAGCCTGTCTCTGTATACCTGGATTAAGAGTAAAAGATGTGTTGTGACAGAGTCGTACTAAAGGTAAAGATGATTGTAATCTTTTCAGCAACTGTCCATGTAACGTACTAGGAAAAAATGACTTTGTCAGGGCTTATCCATCATTTGTCTCTTAAACTTTGGCTAGATATTTCAGGTAGTCCATTAGAGCTTGAATTTATTGTGTCGAAACTGACCAAAATGGTAATGATTAAGAAAAAGGAGTTTAATTTCATTTTGCATTATTCTTATGTTTTTCTTCTCTCAGAAGACATGTTAGCATATGTGCACAGATTCAAAAATATAAAATCGCAGGTTAAAAGTATACAAATATACTCAACTTATACATGCATATAAAGGTAATAATATATTTCTGTAGGCATTCTGGTTTAATTGTTCCATAGGTTGAAAATAAAAAAGCATAAATTAGGCTGATATTTAGAATAGTGCATTATCGATGTAGAGGAGGACATCAAACATTCCACATTACATTCATTATTCAGTTTATCTGCTTATTACTTCTTATGCTCCCTCCAAAGGACACACTTCCCCACTCTGTCTCTTACTATGTGCTTTTTCCTATAAACCCTTTTCTTTTGTGCATATCTGATCACATGGTATTCCTCTGATATTTCTTATGTCTAAGGACACTATTTTTCCAGAATGTTCAATTATATTGCAAGAACCCCAACTCTCAACACACAAAGCTTCAGTATGTCCACAAAACAAAATTTCATCTCTTGTAAGTGTTGCTCAGTGGAACTTTCTCTGTATCCAGATTCTGTATGTAACTGTGGCCACTGGACCTTTTTCCACATATCTGGAGGTGCTTGCTAACTTAATTATTCTGGCTCGTTGACAGCTATCTTCTGTTATATCTTCTGATTTCAGAACCCTCATCCCACTTCAAATATTTCTTTTTCTAGACACCTCTAGCCTTCCAGTTAAGATACTGTATATCAGGAAAAACATTTCTGCCAGGACCCTTCTGGCTTCTAGGTGGGAATCCTCATATCTGGTCCCCACCATTGGCTTATTGCTTTGTACAGTGTAAAAAAACACAAAAACAAAATCAAAGGCTTGGGGACCATCCCCGTTTCATAGAGTAGACTGATGCAGTAGTTAGGTCTTTACAGACTTGAGTCCAGAATAGAACTGATTAATACAAAAATAGATATATCAGTCCTATTCATAGGAGTGACATAACAAAGGAATGAAACCTCAGATATAAATTTCAAAGGAGCGACAACCATCCAACCAACCATCCAAGTGGTAGGTGAGGCGACAACGATTTTTTTGTCGAGTGTTCCTTCAGTTGTGTGTGGTAGATGAGACGACAACGATAACGATTTTTTTGGCGAGTGTACTTTCAGTTGTGTGTGGTAGGTGACTCGTTATGTCACTCCAATAAAATGTCACTCCTTTAATACAGTATTTATGTCATTCCTTTGTTATGTCACTCCTATGAAGTGTCACTCCTTCGATACAGACCTGACATATATATATATATATATATATATATATATATATATATATATATATATATATATATAAAATGAAACAGCAGGAAGTGACATCATCTAGAGGTGGGACCCTGAGGGGTGTCACAAGATCATAAGGTGTCCTTTAGCTGGACGTGATTATTGGGCTGGCTCTTCAGTTGTTCTGTGGGTAAAAGAGGAGACCCCAGTATGGCTGGAACATAGTTATTTGACCCCATAAACTGTCTCCCAATTGCATATATGTGACAACAAACTATTCCATGTGTAACTTTCTACATGTCAGATTAACAAATCCTCAATCAGTACCATCAACCTCATTGCAGAGTGGAAATAATAAATCCATCTGACATAAAATTCTGTATCTTTCGTGAACCTGACTTCGGTGGGGAGAAATGAATTTAAATTTGTAGATATGTGCAGTATATGTACTTTTCCCTTTCTGTGTAATTTCTTTAAATATTCCCACATTGTTTCTGTTTTTTTTTTTCTCTTTAACTATATCTATTCTGTACTTTTGTGTTGGAGTAGGAGGGAGTGGTTTGAGTGGTTCTGGGTTTACTTCTCATTGTTCCCATTTTTAATCTCGTGATGGTGACTGTCCTAGGGTTTTTTTATTACATTTTTTTTTATATATATATATTTTTACAAGGTGTGCGAAAAATGTTAAACTAGTTGCTAGGGAGGACAGCACAGTGGCACAGTAGTAGTGCTGCTGACTTGCAGTAAGGAGACCTGGGTTCGCTCCTCAGGTCCTCCCTGTGTGGAGTTTGCATGTTCTCCCCGTGTCTGCATGGGTTTCCTCCGGGCGCTCCGGTTTCCTCCCACAGTCCAAAGACATTCAGGTTAGGTGCATTGACGATCCTAAATTATCCCTAGTGTGTGTTTGGTGTGTGTGTTTGTGCCCCCTGCGGTGGACTGGTGCCCTGCCCGAGGTTTGTTTCCTGCCTTGCTCCCTGTGTTGGCTGGGATAGGCTCCAGCAGACCCTCGTAACACTAGAGTTAGGATATAGCGGGTTGGTTAATGGATGGATGGATAGTTTCTAGGGAAAACATACCTCTGTGGTTACATGGTCTTATGGAATAGCTTAAAACAATATTCAGCAGGCCACGTAGACAATGTATAGAAATTATACAAAGTACTGCTAAGTTCACTAAGGATCATAATTCTAGTTACTTCATAAAATGGTGTGATGATGTTGATACTGATTCCTTTAGCTTCCACCCATTGTTATGCAGGAGATGTAAAGCAGAACTTGTACGCAGTGAGACAAGAAGATATCGATAATAGAAAGACCATAGAAAACAGTTAATAACAACCTTTAGTGGTGATACACAAGATAATAACGTAGACAGGTATTTGACAGTTTTTTATCATTGATGATCAACCATGCCAGCACCTCTATTGAGAGAACACTAAAGAATGTTTAGCCTCGATACAAATGCTTGGACAATGAAGCATCCCTCACACTGTTAGGCAGACCATGTCAGAGTATGAAGGTAATATATCCAGATTATTTGCCTCCAATGGCAAATTTTTTGCAGGCTTTATATCTTGATCCTTTCCTGCTTTATTTATGCAGTTTAGTTTTAATGTAGAAAACAGTAAGGCTTTTTCTTTCTTCTGTAATAAAGAAACAATTACAAATGAATAAAATAATGTGCCTTCTTACTGATATGTTTGTCTTTGCAATATCTATTTAAGATTGGGAAGCCAGGATTGACAGCCATGGCAGGGTGTTTTATGTGGATCATATCAACAGGACGACCACATGGCAAAGACCTACAACAGCAGCAACTCCAGATGGTATGCGCCGGTCTGGGTCAGTCCAGCAAATGGAGCAATTAAATCGAAGGTATGTTTTCTTAGTCTTATGTACTTTTAAGGCTAAAGAACAGCAGTGCATATTCGGAGATGCCATATTTTAATATTACTGGTATGCACGTTTTCCAAAACTGTAAGGCACACTATTCACCTACAGGTCATTACTGGGTGTAACATTTTACTATATGGTTTTATTAATGACTAGCAAAATACCCGCGCTTTGCAGCGGAGAAGTAGTGTGTTAAAGAAGTTATGAAAAAGAAAAGGAAACATTTTAAAAATAACGTAACATGATTGTCAATGTAATTGTTTTGTGACTGTTATGAGTGTTGCTGTCATCAAGGATTTGATTATCATTATTTCTTTCAATCAGGTTCGTATTTGGAGGATGTGTTTTGTTCAAGTTATATTCCGTGTTTGTCAACCGTTGTAAAGATAACAGGTTTCTGCGATGTTGCGATGTCCACGGCTTTATTTAATGTTAGCTCAGACCCGGCACTTAAACGTTTCTCTCGCACTTTTGCTGAGTTTGTGCCAAACACTATTCTATCCCTGACCATCTCATTTTCGTTTGCATAAGCACAGTCCTTCACCAGCAATTTTAACTCCGTTACAAAGGGATGAAAAGTCTCGTTTATACCCTGCGTCCTCTCATTAAACTTGTATCTCACGAATATCGTATTCGTCTTAGGCATGACAAACACCAGCAGCAGCGTGTCTATGAACCTAATTTAAAGTTAAGCTTTACACCTTGCTTTCCTATTCGTTTGCATAAGCACAGTCCTTCACCAGCAATTTTAACTCTGTTACAGCAATTTTAACTCCGTTACAAAGTGATCAAAAGTCTCGTTTATACCCTGCGTTTTCTCTTTAAACTTGTATCTCGCGAATATCGTATTCGTCTTAGGCATGACAAACACCAGCAGCAGCGTGTCTATGAACCTAATTTAAACTTAAGGTTTACACTGGGCTTTGTTTCCGCAGTAGCTGCACTTATGAATATGCTTGTATGCGTCACTCGCTTTATATTCTTTTGCTGCCTTCTCAATTGTGTAATGCGTTTTTTGTTCAGTGCTCTTTGGAGCTCTTCCTTGTTCTCTGCGTACTGCGTTCACAGTCATTTCACGTGAACCGCTCGGAGTACATGCATCGAAGGTTGTCAGCTGTGCTATCTCGTGCGATCTTGCCATGTCCGCGGCTTTATTTAATGTTAGCTAAGACCCGGCACTTAAAAGTTTCTCTCTCACTTTCGCTGTGTTTGTGCCAAACACTAGTCTATCCCTGACTATTTCATCTTTGTTTGCATAAGCACAGTCCTTCACCAATGAATATTTAGCAGCAGAGTGTCTATTGGATTGCTGCCATTTTTGTTCAGTGCTCTTTGGAGCTCATCCTTGTTCTCAGCGTATGGCGTTCACAGTCAGTTCACGTGAGCTGCTTGGAGTAAATGCATTGATGGTTCTCAACTGTGCTTGTGCTATCCCGTGCGATCTTGCCATGTCCACGGCTTTATTTAATGTTAGCTAAGACCCAGCATTTAAAAGTTTCTCTCGCACTTTCGCTGAGTTTGTGCCAAACACTAGTCTATCCCTGACTATCCCATCTTCGTTTGCATAAGCACAGTCCTTCACCCGTGAATATTTAGTGGCAGCGTGTCTATTGGATTGCTGCCGACAGACGGCCTTATTTGGGCAGGCACTCAATTACATGGGAGGCGTGAACATGAGGGACGCAACTCCGACTTACACGGTGACCGAGCTGCAGGCTATGGCCGTATATATGTACATAAGTAGGTTCCAGTTATGACCGTAAGCTGTAAGGAATGAGCCTGCCAGATTTCAGCCTTCTACCTACATGGGAAGTTGGAGAATTAGTGATGAGTCAGTAAGTCAGTGAGTCAGTCAGTCAGTGAGGGCTTTGCCTTTTATTAGTATAGATGTTTAGGTCTCAAAACTGTAATGACCATATGGATTAAAATGGACTACACAGTATTTATTACTGCACTTGGTTATCTCCCTCTTATGCAGTGAGAAAAAAAAATCCTGCTAATCCACACTAAGTCTTAATATCTTACAATGCACTGATGTTGAACTGACTATTGTGCACAGAAGCATAAAAAGTGCTAGGTAATATGCCAGTGTTGTGTTTCCTATTGAAAAGAACACATTATCACAGGCAGTTTGCAGAGCGGATTTCATTCCCTAAGTGAGCAGAAGGAAACATCCAAAGTATATCATTTTATTGAAGTGGTGCATCTAATTTAGATGAAAACCCTTCATCTCACAATTTCTGGATTATGCTGGTCACTTTACATTATGACCAGACATACAGAGTATATTAAGATTCTTATTAATCAGTATAAACAGGAATAGCATTTCAGCACACTATTCATTTGTAACTTTCAATAAGTTACAGAAGACAATCTATGGCTATCTCTGTACAATACAATAACAAAAAAATAATTGCTTTAATTTGGATTAAAAAATGACACAGTGCCATTCCATTACATAAAGTGCTGCTAAAGAGACAGACAAAGAGGGTGGCCAGGTGTTTAAGGGATTAAGACTAAAACTGTAAGGTTTCAGGGTCGATACTCAGTTTTGCAACCTTGAACAAGTCATTTGACAAATGCAAGTTTAGGCTTTATATTTGTAAAGTGTTTCTGTATAGTGTTTGCCATGGAAAGGTTCCATAGAAATACAATTTTCTTCATATACCCTTGTAATATGATAAAAATCAATATAGAATCAATACAACATTGACTAGCTCATTTAAACCAAGTAAAAGTGCTGGAGTAAATAAGGGCGCTCTTACAGTATGCATATATTCACACAGTGTCAATTTAGAGTTACCAGTTAATCTTTAGTTTTTTGAATGTAAGAAAATTTGCCATTAAGCTGCCTTTCAATGAATATAAAAAATAATTAGTAAATTTTCAAAGTATATATTTTTCTTTCTTCATCCATTCTTCATGAAACTTGTTTAATTCAGGATCATGAACCTATCCTGGGAACAAAAGGCACAAGGCAGGAAAACAGTATATTAGTCCTTTGCAGGAAACCAATTTACCAGACCAATTCACCTTCACCAGTTACCCAAGCATCCACATTTTTGGATGTGGGAGGAAAACCAGAATACTAAGGAAGAATCCAAGCAGACAGAGAGAATGTACAAAGCACACACAGACAGTTTCTGGGATGGGATTTAAAAGGGACTATAAATCTGTGTGACAAAAGCAATGACCATTGCACCAGCACATAGCCTAATTTTTGTTTGTATAAATTGTAATGGGCAGCATTCTGGAACAGTCTGCCTCTCAGATCAGGCATCCTGAATATAATGCCTGGTTGTTGTCTTTGTGGAATCTGCATATTTTTTTGATGTATGCATGGGTTTTCTGTTGGATTCTTGAAGTTTCCAAAAATACATGCAGTTTGAGTGAAATTGCTACTAAGAATTAGCCTCAGTGAGAGTGATGATCCATGTATACCCTATGATGGAATAATACTTTGCCCTATTTTGTTTTCTGCTTTGTGTTTGGTGCTGCCAAGGGAAGGCTCTAGTTCCTCTAAACCTAAATAAATTGAGAATTTACTTATTATATTTAGTATAAATTCATATTAAGATTTATATAGAGAATCTGGAGGAAAGTAAAACAGCATGTTGAAAGATTGGGAAGATACGGCATATATCAAAAAGAAAAGAGTGGCGTATGCTTCGTTTTTGTTTTTCTGTTTTATTTGATGGATAATGTCCCACTGAGGTTTCGTCTGCAATTAGCTGTGTCTAACATTGGTTTTAGGACTATGGTGCACAAGTTGTAAGGCTATAGGTTCAGTTGCTCTAATTCACCTTGTTGCAACAAAAAACTGGAATTCTTACTTATACTTGCCACTCTGTTAGTTATTTAAATAAATTAATCATCAAGAAATGAGCAACACACACACACTATATAAAAGAACAAAAACAACAGTACAGTATTTAAACAGCACACAAGTTTTTAAAAGTAGGTTTTCCTTTCCTTTCCTTTTGTAAATGCACTTCTTTGCCTACACAGTGTTGTCTTAATGTAGTTAGTGTATGACGAGCAAGACCTGTGAATTTCCAAGGAATCAAAAATAGGCAGTCCTCTTATTTGATACTGAACAAGTGTATGATTAGGACCGGGAAATCGCATCTACTGCATATATATTGTGACAGATAGGGGTCGCTATCGCTCCCTTGAACCCTTGTCCAAGACATCAGACACCAGGTAAAAGTCCAATAATCTTCTTTATTTGGACAAATACAGTGCACAAGCACCCTCCTCTCCACAGTACTTATTAAATTCACACAAATACACAATGATGTATAAGGCTTACTTTCTCATTTGCCATACCTACCAGCCGGGAGCCAATGAGCACACCCGCTGTCGGCACGTCCTCTGACGGGTCTCGCAAGGTTACCTGGGATTTGGAGTTCTTTGTGTCCAAGGACCGGGTTGCCTGGCGGACTGTGGTCTGTCTTTATTAATTTATCGACAGACTGATCAGCCAATTCCAGGCCCTCCTTACCTTCTTGCAGGGTGAGCGGTGCTTCGTTCGCCTCCCCCTTTCCCTTCAGAATGTCCGAGTCCGTCTTCTTGCGGGCAAAGGTAGAAACAACGGGATGCAGGCCTTCTCCTTCCCACAATGCAACGAATTGGATAACGTGTCCCTTGCCAGCACCCAACATGCGGAAGTCCCTTGTTTTCCCCACCAGCTCGACTGAGAGCACACTGCCGTCTTCGGAAGAGTTGTTTGCCTCCCGCAGAGCCTCCGGATGACGTTCTCTGAGGTATGTGCACGGTACTAAATGAGATATTTTAAAAATGTTTTCGTCATACACGCCAGCACATACCTCGGTGTTTTTATCTTCCTCCGGAGGCTTCTCCCGTGCTGCGCAGCCGCTCTGTAATCCCTCCCGGATTTTGGCCATGGTGAGTGGAACTTCACCACTGGTGCAGTTGCTTGGCTTCAGCTTCTTCTTTCCCATGACGGATGGGAAGCTCGTGGGTCCTGGCATTGTTGCTGAATGTCTGTACGTCATCTTCTCGGGGTTCTCTGCCCACAGAATTTTTTTTAACATGTCCTCTGCCAAAAGGACGGCCAGAGAATCCTGCCGACTATGCAACTGTGACAGATAGGGGGCGCTAACGCTCCCTTGAACCCTTGTCCAAGACGTCAGACACCAGGTAAAAGTCCAATAATTTTCATTATTTGGACAAATGCAGTGCACAAGCACCCTCCACTCCACCACTCCCAGACGCGTTGCCACCCTTCCACCCAGCTCAGCTCGTCGTCTGGAGTTCCCAGAGTGCTTTTATATTCCCTGACCCGGAAGTGTTCCCAATTCCCAGTCCATGTGATTCCTTATCACTTCTGGGTCAGATAAAAAGTCTTCTTCTTCACCCCGGAAACACGTCACTTTTGCTGTCGCTTTGCCTATGACGCACTTCCGGGTTATAGGGCACATGTGACTCTCTGGGCCTCCCTGCAGCATCCTCTGTTGGCCTCTGGGGTATCCAGCAGGTTTGTAGGGGAAAACTCCATAAACCATGATTCCCTGCTGGTATACAGGGTACCTCCAAGCTGCAGGGAGAGCTCCATCTGGCGGCCTGGGGATATTGGCCGGGATGACAAGCCGGCTATAGACCACTATATATATATATATATATATATTTTATATATATATATATATATATTTATATATGCTGCCTAAAGGAAACAAGAGAAGAATTCGTAAGTTTTCCCCTATACTTCTTACGAGCCATAGAAATGGCCTTGGCCTGTGCTAGCTCATCAGGTACCAGTAATTGCTTATAAAACCCCTCAATAACTAACCGATAATGTTCCCTTAATATCTCCAATACACCTTGTAACCACAGGTCTGTATTCACCCTAATTTTGAAAGTGGTTCCCGAGTTAGGAGAAGACGGTTAAATAAACATAGTAAGCCTTTCCACTTGCTTGGCCATACCTTTTGGTGGATTCTATATATATATATATATATATATATATATATATATATATATATATATATATATATATATATATAAAGTATTCACAGCAGTATTCACAGCACATCACTTTTTCCAAATTTTGTTATGTTACAGCCTTATTCCAAAATGGATTAAATTCATTTTTTTCCTCAGAATTCTACACACAACACCCCATAATGACAATGTGAAAAAAGTTTACTTAAGTTTACTTACTTTGTTGTACATAAGTATTCACAGCCTTTGCTCAATACTCTGTCGATGCACCTTTGGCAGCAATTACAGCCTCAAATCTTTTTGAAAGCTGATGCCACAAGCTTGGCACACCTATCCTTGGCCAGTTTCGCCCATTCCTCTTTGCAGCACCTCTCAAGCTGCATCAGGTTGGATGGGAAGCGTAGGTTCACAGCCATTTTAAGATCTCTCCAGAGATGTTCAATTGGATTCAAGTCTGGGCTTTGGCTGGGCCACTCAAGGACATTTACAGAGTTGTCCTGAAGCCACCCCTTTGATATCTTGGCCGTGAGCTTAGGGTTGTTGTCCTGCTGAAAGAACCGTCGTCAAGTTCAAGAGCACTCTGGAGCAGGTTTTCATCCATGATGTCTCTGTACATTGCTGCAGTCATCTTTTCCTTTATCCTGACTAGTCTCCCAGTTTCTGCCGCTGAAAAACATCCCCACAGCATGATTCTGCCACCACCATGTTTCACCGTAGGGATGGTATTAACTTGGTGATGAGCAGTGCCTGGTTTTCTCCAAACATGACGCCTGGCATTCACACCAAAGAGTTCAATCTTTGTCTCTTGCGCTGGGCTGTTCACAGACTTTTTTGTTATGAACACAGGTCCCCGCCTTGCACCAGGCGGAGCATCCTGCCGGCTTAGCCACTGCGAATGCTGGCCCGGACACACACAGACGGACAACATATTTTCAACCCACACACTATTTATTTACACTATTTACAACTATAAATACGTGCACTCACAACCCCAGTGCCTTCAGCACCGATTTCCCCAAGTCCAGGCCACACAGTCCTGTGCCTCTTTTCTCCTGGCCGCCTCCAGTCCTTCCTCTCGCTCAGTCCTCTTCCACCCGACTTCCGCCTCTGACTGAAGGGAGGCGGCCCCTTATATAATGCTCCCGGATGAGCCCCAGGTGTTCCCGGCATTCCCTCCTTAGCCACGCCCCAGCGTGGCGGAAGTGTCGGCTGTCCCCCTGGCAGCTCTCCGGGCGCCACATAAAGTCTTCCCCCCAGCACTTCCTGGTGTGGCGGAAGTGCTGGGCTCCAGGGACAATTAGGCACTGGGGCGCCGCCTGGCGGTGGCCACGGGTCCCTACAGGGCTGGGCTTCCAAGCCCTCCACCCGTGGTCCCCAACAGAACCAGGACGGACGCCCCCTCACGGTCTGGAGCCCCGCCGGGGACCACAAAATATATATATATATATATATATATATATATATATATATATATATATATATATATATATATAATGGTCACAACCAAAAGTTGGATAGCCAAAATGGCAAAGCCAAAAACACTAACCAAAATTAAACTGCATTCAAAAAGTCAGAACCCTTAAACAAAAAAAGAAACTTGTTTGTTAGTCTTTATAAGAAATTATCCAGAAGCTTGAATGCAAATGACTAAGTTTTATATGCACTGACATCAAGCTCTGCATTTCCATAAGCCACATGGTAGCAACTGAGATACTGTTGCCAATGAAAAGCACAAAATAGTGACACCAGTGGTGAAACTACAGAAACAAAATGGTTGCAGAAATATAAACAAAATGATGTTATTACATCGTAATAACTCAAAACAAAATATGCTTAAAATAATAATGTGGCACAGAGGAACTTAATTAATAACACTTGTGTGAGGTAATGACAGGTCAAACGATTAGATAAATGTTGGGGCGTCAACCCAGCTTTCCCAATTTACTTGCAAAAATGAAAAATAAACTTTGTTTATGCAAGTACAAACAAAAATGTCTCCCTCTCTAACAAACAAGGGCACTGCCCATCAATGGTTCTTCAAGTGCTTTTCTTTGGTTTTCTGGAGCTGCATCTCATTCGCTGTCTAGTCAATAAGTGACACCTCCTTTCAAGCAGCTTGGCCAGTGGTTCCCAAACTCGGTCCTGGGGACCCACTGTGGCTGCAGGTTTTTGTTCCAACCAACTTCCGTTTTTCACTGGACTCTTAGCCTAATTAAGTGAGTCATTATTTCCCAGTTTCTGTGTTTTGGAGTCAATGTAAAAATGTAATAAGCAGTTATGTGGGGAATATATTTTTTTTAGTCAGTATTTCCAACCTAATTTTCAGTCTGCTTTTCTAGGTGTTCTGGTTATTTAATTAATTATTTACTAATTAGCGGGGCTGACACTGAAGTCGTTGCTGCTTTTATCATCCTGGGTGTCTGCTATGCTGGTTGTTAATTGTCACTATTAGGTATAAATGAAGGGAGCAAACTACACAGGAAAAGCGGAAAATAATAGGAAAACAGCAAAAGAGAGTTAAGCATTTATAGCTTTAGAAAAAAATAGAAATATTTCTAAATGTCTTATAAATGTAAAAAACACACTGTTGTGTTTTTCTGAATGTAGAATAAGAGAAGAGTAAAAAAGACCAGCTAATTAAATGAGATCAGTTGTTATTGATTATTATCACTGATTGTGAATCTGATTGGAACAAAAACTTGCAGCCACCGTGAGTCCCCAGGACTGAGTTTGGGAACCACTGAGCTGTGCTATTAAGGTCCTGTGAGCAGAAGGGAGAAGTAAACAACCCTCACTGGTGATTTCTCCGCACTGTAGAGGAAAAGAAAGACTACACAGTTAGTGGCAGTGTCCCTCTCTCAGGTCACGGTGGTGGTGTTACATACTTGGGAGAAACCCAGATGGTGACACACTACTGTTGTCGTTTGATTCTAGTAAGTAGGCTGTTTCATTGCCTGAGGTTACCACCTGTGGAAACAAAGTCCCTAACTACTGCTTTTACTACAACCAAATTCAGCTACATCAGGGCCTTCTAAACAATATTCTCATAAAATGCAGGAACCACACATAAACAATTAATGGGTGCATAGATGGAAACAGCAATTACTTTCATGGCATCTTGACTTGCCACTAGATTCCTGAAAACATCACACAATTTTCAAATTTGATGTCAATATTTTGTTACTTTCATTTGAAACAAAGTTTTAGAAAACGTTTGTGTGATATGAAATGTTCCTTTTAGGTGCTTTATTGCTCCAGTTAAGAAAAAAAATGATACAGTGTACATTTTACATACCCTCACCTCAGTTCTTGTCTTTTTGCATTACTCATTAACACATCAGGACCAACACCACGAAGAATATCCTATTGCAATTGGATGGCTTAGAATTGTTTGTAAATCTTTTATCTGCTGTCATAAACCTTTCCAAATTAGATCCATGCCCCGATTCTCACTGTCTAACCCCTTCAGTAACAATTTCATCAACAGTCCCTGTCTTGCGTTATAAATTTAAATTATACTTCCACCCAGAGGCTACATAACAAAATGGCATCTGTTACATTCTACACTGCAGTTTAGTGCTGAATGCCCTGCATCCTCAGTTACACTTTTTATTCTCTGAGTTAATTCATTTCTTGTCCAGAGGCTCATACTGGGAGAGCACACTGTGAGGGGAAATGCTTTCCCTGTCTCTTCAATGCATGGAGACTACAAGAGTAAATATTTATTTTTTAGAAATTCAAACAGAAAATGTACAATCTAGACTTTTACTAGAATTCAAATTCTTACTCACTATTAAGAAATACAAAATGCCATTTGGAATTGACACTTTTGATTAAGAACTTTAAAAAGATTTTTATATTACATTTTATTGCAGTTTTCCTTGGTTTTTTCAACTGTCACATGGTATGTTTCTGTAGAAGAATGATATTCAAATTATACAATAAAGTACATTTTTAGAAACTTAGAACTGTGGGACAGGTTTAAGAACTTTTTATGTACAATGATGTACAAATGAATCTCTAAAATAAGGAGCAGTAGGAAATTAAAGAAAACTCCACAGTTGATAGTTCCACATAACACGGAAAGAGGTTTGGGGGCAGCCACCTGTATACTTGAATTTGGCTGCCAAAATAAGTGAAAGATGTGGTTCAGTGTTACAGATTTCAGTCCAGAACAAGAACAAAGCAAACAGGCAAAGACATCGGTTGTATAGAGGGAAACGGGAAATGATGTCATCAGAAAGGAACCAGAAGTGACGTCCTCAGGCCCGGAACCTGAAGTGATGTCCTCGGGTGCCAGAACTGGTAGTGACGTTCTCGGGTCCAGCCAGAAGTGACATCATCAAACCCAAGCAGTATTTACTGTGATCGGTCTATCGGTGGAAAAGTGCAAGGATTAGTGCACTCTGCCATCCGTTGGTTTGGCAAGGAATTACTGTCTTTTGAGCCTTTTAGCTGCCTCCCATGCGCACGTGTGTGACAGGAGCTAAAAAAGAAGGTGAAATGGATAAAGCATATTAAGTAAGCTTAAAGGAAGTTAGACAACAATACTGTAGAAAAATTGAAAGAGATCCCAAAGAAATGCTTTTACTATTGTACTAGTAAAATGATGGTGAGGTGCACAAGATACAGTAACACCAAACTAATGAAAATATTCAAACAGTGAAATAGTAAATGTTCTAGACTTACTAGTGTAATCTGTGAAAATGTCACTAACTTCCCTGCAGTAACATGTACTACTAAGAATGAAGTTTGTGATTTGGAAATTGTAGAGAAAGGGAAAGAGGAGTACTGCTTAGATTAAATAGGTTGAAACTTAGCACATCCCTGAGACAAAATACCACTTATTCAGGAGTGCTTACGTAGGTTAGTGAGTATGTATATATAAACCTGTGATGCATATTTTTTTGAAAATTATTGCACATTTGGAAAATTTTAAGGACTGGAAGCTAGGAAATGTTTTGTTGTTATATAAAAAGGATGATGGGACTAAATGCAAGTAACTATAGGCCAGTAAAGTTTGACAGGCATTACTGGTAAATTAGTGAAAGGAATTATTAAGAAAACGATTAAACATCAAATGTCAAGAAAAATATTATGTTTAAATACACAACGGGAAGTTTGAAACATACAGGCCTAGAGTTAGGCTACATAACACAGTGTGTGGATTGCAAGTCAAGATTAAGCTATATAATGCACTACTGAGGTTTGATCTGGAGTACTGTGTGCAGTTTTAGGCTACAAAATACAAAAAAGACATTTCAGCACTAGTCAACGTCCAAGGAAGGCAGCTAGGGTGATTCCAGGATTGTGAAGTGTGAGCTATGAGTAAAAATGAAGGAAGTTGAACTTTTTCAGTTTAAAGAAACAAGAATTTAGAAATGACATAATTATAGTGTTTGATATTTTGAAGGGAATTAATATAGTGCGTCACAGCTGTTACTTTAAAATGAATTCTTCACCAAGAACACAGGGACTCACTTGGAAACTTGTTAAAAGCAAAAAAAGTTTTCTTCACACAAAGAACCATGGACACATGGAAAACATTAACAAGTAGTCTGGTAAAGAGGAGGACATTAGGGACTTTCAAATCTTGGCTTGGATCTCGGATCAGACTGTTCTAATATTTTCATTCTACAGTTTCCTTTGTTTAATATTAATTGTTAAAAAGGGTTAATTTATAAAATTAGACAAATATAACAAAATTTATGTCATTAATGTGCAGATTTTGTATGTAATTAATTCTTTCATTTTAGCTAATAGTCAAATTGCATGTCTAGTCCAGTGTTTCCCAAACTCGGTGCTGGGGGCACACTGTGGCTGCAGGTTTTGTTCCAACCAGCTTCTGTTTTTAATTGGACTCCTGGGCTAATTAAATGTGTTATTTCTCAAGTTCTGTGTTTTGGGAACAAAATACAAATTAGAAAACTAAGTTTGGTTATATATACAGTATATATATATATATATATATATATATATATACAGTATATTGTCGCAGTTGGGGGCACTAGCACTTCCTTGAACTTTTATTATAATAATGTGCACTAAGCACCCTCCACTTCACACTATTCATAAACAAACACAATCAATAAACCAATAAATCAATCCTCCACTCCCAGACGCGTTGCCCTCCTACCACGCAGCTCAGCTCACCGTCTAGGAGCTCCCACAATCCTTTTATAGCTCCTGACCCGGAAGTGTTTCTCATCCTTCAGTCCATAATTCCCTATCACTTCCGGGTCAGATAAAATTTCTTTTTTCGCCCCGGAAGTACATCATCCCTTTCACTCATGTGACTTGGAAGCCTTCCAGGGTATAGGGCAAAAAGAAGTCTTCGGTCCTTCCTGCAGCTCCCTCTTGCGGCCCCTGTGGTATCCAGCAGGGCTGAGGATAAAAACTACAAAGTCCATGACTCCCTGCTGGTCTTCGGGGCACCTCCATACTGCAGGGAGGGCTCCATCTGGAGGCTTGGGGGACTTGGCCAAGATAAACTGCCGGGCACAGTCCACAATACTTCCCCCCAGCGAAAAATTATGATTTTGAGCGTCCAGCCCCACGAGGGACATCTTCCTCCAGGAGGATCCGTAAGTCGGGCCTTGGTTATGTTATCTAGCCTCCCTGGAGAACCTTGGGGGAACGTTATAACGGGCATCCCTCTGATCCCCTGTCCTCCAAGGACAGCATCGCCACACATGGCTCCTCCGACGACAGCTATAGCAGATCTGCTGTCCTCCTGGTCGCCCATCTCCGTGACACTGGAAGCACCTCCGTACTCCTGGCTCAATCCATCTCTCCACTGGGACGGGATTATTGGCCGCTCTTACATTTTCCAATCCCTTATCCAACTTGTCAGGAGACCCCCGTTTTATTTTAGGGATCTCCTTTTTATTCTTCGGCTTTTCTATAGTTTGAGTCTCTCTATGGGAGAGAGAGACCCCATTCACTGTTTTCATGCCCTTTAATTTATTTATAGCTGGAGGTGGCATCTTAGCACTGCATCGTCGCAAGAGACAGCACTTTTCAGCTGTTCCGTTCCAATCGGCACTTCCTCCCCTCCTTCGGTCATCACATAACATTCCCTTGTTGGGTTTGCAGTGACTTGGCACCCGCTACTTATTAGCCGCGGAGCCAGTTCGCACTGCGTCCCTTTATACTGTACGGTACCGGTCCCATTCACCTGTACAACCGCATCAATCATGACGGGAGCCTCTCGACCAAAACGCTGTAGATAATCTTGTATCCTTTTCAGCGCGCTTCGGCCGTCGCTCCCAACTCTTCCACCTGTTTCTTGACGTCCGCCAATGTCTGTAAAAAAGCATATACGGGCTCGAGCAGTTTCTCGAGATCCCGCAGTCCCACAATGTCATTTATTTCGGCCAAAGGCAGGCTACTATCATTATTCACCTTACCTTTCGGCCAGGAGCCAGTCAGCATGTCCGCTCCTGGCACGTGCTCGGCTGGGTCTTGCAAAGGCTCTTGGAAATTGGAGTTTCTTATTTTAGAGGGCCAGGGTGGCGCCACATGCCGACTGTGATCCGCCTTTTCTATTTTATCAGTGGACCGATCAATCACATCCCGTCCCTCTTTACCTTCCAGTATAACTGGCGCTGCTTCGCCTGCTTCCCCCTTCCCCTTCAGGGAGCTCGATTCCATCGGGGAAATACTGACCTCACCTCTGAACTGTTGTCGGCCTTCTCCTTCCCATAATCCGTTTGGGGAAATCACGTGCCCACTTTCGGCGAATGGAAGGTTATCCTCCTAGTCATATGATCGACTGTAGCCCTTTAGAAGTTCCCAGCCTGCTCCGAGATAGGTCACATTATTCTCTTCGTCGAATAGGATTCCCCGTTTTTGACTCCTAGATGGGCTAGCCTCTTCGTCATAGCGGCCATCTTGCCTGGGTGGGAAGTACTTCTCTGACTCGTTGTCGGAAACGAAAAGACAGGCTTCTGAAAAATAGGAATAATAACTTCCTGGCGCATCGGGCGTTTTTCCGGCACATACCTCTATATTTAAAGGACGTTTTCCCAGTCCACTTACGCAGTCCAGCGTGTCCGATGTCTGCCGGCCTTCCTGCTGCCGTAACGAACGGGCCCTTTCAGCTTCAGTCATTGCCCGGTCTTCTTCACTTCCCGTCAGGTAGGTCCACGTACTTGCGGCATCATCTAGGGCCTGTTTCCTTGGGCCTCATTCTTCCTCCCAGATTTTTTCCCCATGGCGTACTGATGTTGAAGGAGGTCTCTTGTTGCAGCACTCCCTGTAGAGGGTAGTGTTTCTAACTTCGGACGTTCGAGCAGGACCTTCTTAGGGTCGTCTCCATACACAATATTTTTAATTTCAGGTCCTCTGCCAACAGACGGCCAGAGAATCCTGCCGACTATGCCAGTGTCGCAGTTGGGGGCACTAGCGCTCCCTTGGACCCTCAGGTACCACGCCAAACACCTGGTAAAAGTGCTACAATTATTCTTTTTATTATAATAATGTGCACTAAGCACCCTCCACTCCATACTATTCATAAACAAACACAATCAATAAATCGATCCTCCACTCCCAGACGCGTGGCCCTCCTACCACCCAGCTCAGCTCGCCGTCTAGGAGCTCCCACAATCCTTTTATTTTAATCCTTTAGTTCCTGACCTTTTTTCACCCTGGAAGTACATCATCCCTTCCGCTCATGTGACTTGGAAGACTTCCGGGGCATAGGGCAAAAAGAAGTCTTCGGTCCTCCCTGCAGCTCCCTCTTGCGGCCCCTGTGGTATCCAGCAGGTCTGAGGATAAAAACTACAAAGTCCATGACTCCCTGCTGTTCTTCAGGGCACCTCCATACTGCAGGGAGGGCTCCATCTGGCAGCTTGGGGGACTTGGCCGGGATAAACTGCCGGGCACAGTCCACAATATATATATTAAAATGTACCAAGCAGTTATATGGGAATAATGTATTTTTTTCTTTTTAACAATATTTTCATCTTGATTTTCATTCTACTTTTCTAGGTGTTCTAATTGTTTAATTAATCCATTATTTACTAATTAGTGGGTCTGACGCTAAAGTAGCAGCCTTTTACTATTCAATGTTGTTTGCCTGGGTGTCTGCTCTGCTCGTTTTTAATTGTCATTATTAAGATACAACGAACGGGGAAAAACTGCACAGCGAAAGGGCAAAATATAATGAAATTAACAAAAGAGAGTTAACCATTTAAATCTATAGCAAAAGCAGAAATATTTCTAAATGTCTTATAAATGTACAAATCATGCTGCTGTGCTTTTCTGAATGTAGAATAAAAGAAAAATAATAACAGCTAATTAAATGAGATCAGTGTTATCAGGTGTTGTCACTGATTAGGAATCTGGTTGGAACAAAATCCTGCAGCCATAGTGTGTCCCCAGGACCAAGGTTTGGGAAACACTGGTCTCATCGATACCCCAGCTAATCCAAAGCAGAATGGTTTATGGTTTTATTTTGCCAAGATGGCAGTGATGTACTATTGCTACATGTACTACTAGTACTAAATCTAGGGAATGAATTCTAGCTTTGGATTTCTGTGTAAGATTCATTAACTCTCTGAACATAATTTTAACTCACTTTAAAATTTTTTTGTTTTTCTGTTGACATGATTGAAATACTTCAGTGTTAGTGTGTATTTAAGTACTTTTTCCATTACTTGCATATACTGTATGTGTTATGTAAGTATATATTGATTAACTCTTATCTACTGTGTTTCCCTGAAAATAAGATCTACTCCAGAAATAAGTCCTAGCATGATTTTCAGGCTGCTCTGTAATATAAACACTACCCCAAAAATAAGCCCTAGTCAAGATTGTCAGCTGAAAAGTAAGGCACCTAAGGCCAGGTTTATACTTCACGTGATGCAATGCGTGTGCCCAAAACATCTATTAAATTCCGAGGACACCTTGCCACAATATCTATGAGAAGGATGTTTAATGATTACATCCATCAGTTTATCCATTCCAGCAGCATCGGCGCAAGATGGAAACAAAATCTCTGGATGGGGCATCGGCTCATCGCAATGTGAACACAAGCACTCACATAAATTAGTGTCATTGTAGCTTCACCAAATCCCCAAACCTTCATGTCTATGGATGGAAAACTGAGCACACTGTGGAAACCCAACCAGAAAAACATGCAAACTCCAGGCAGGGATCACAAGGGACGGGACTCCCTACGAGACAGCAGTGCTACCGCTCTGCCACCGTGCCACCCCATATGTGTAACTATTAAGAGTATTCATTATTTAAACAAAGTTAACGATTTATCTGTAAATGTAACATACATAATTTAATGCATTTTATCATGAAAGTGATATCAAGTATAAATCTAAGAATTCTAAATGTGCAGAGAGCTGGAATATTATAAATGTAATGTGTTCTGTGTGGTGATCTATTGCTGCTTGAAGCTGCTGTCAGGTCAGGAGAAAGCCCCAGAAGTGCGTACCGATTTAACAACTGGGTCAGTTTTAAGATGATGTTTACAACGGTCTTTAATGATAAACTACCAGGTTAAAGTGGACATTTCAAGGTTAAAGCCAAAATTTGCGCTTTAATCACAAAATAGATATTTTCATTATGTCCTTATTTATTTTTCTTTGTGGCTTAAATACACCACTGTACATTATGACAGTATTGTAAAGGTGCAAAAAAAAAAAAAAAGACGGCACAGAAGATGGTATGTGAGAATTTTAACATATATCGTGTCATTACTTTGGGGAATATGCAACGCTTTAATATAAAAGCAACATGAACACATTTGCATGTTGACATCAAAGCATGCACATATATACTGGAGGATCCTAAAAGCGGCTGGAGTAGCAAGTAATTCAGGCTGGAATTCAGGGTTTGAATGTGGAGAGTTATGATGATATTCTGGAAGAAGATGACATAACTATATTTGGATAAATGTGTATTTTTGTAAATGAATAAATATAAGATATCCCCTGAAAATAAGCCCTAGTGCAAAAATTAATATAAGACCCGGTCTAATTTTCGGGGAAACATGGTACTCTTTTTGGTGTGGCATTTATTCATTCTTTCGCTTTTTATTTTATTTGTTTTGTTTTTTTCATTCCATATTTCTTTGACACCTGTTATACCCTCTAAGGTACATTCTTTGTATAAAAATGTGGTATAGAAATAAATGTCATTGTTGTTTTACAAGAGGATTTTGCCTTTACCCACATTGCCATAAAGCAGTACTTATGGAGAGCTTTCCTTCTCTAAATTATCATCTGTCAAGATCAGATTGAGCTATAAGATATATAAAGTATTACATATAAGAAGTAAGAGTATACAATGAGGGGTTTGCACCTTATGAAAAGGACCTAGAAGTCTACACGTAGATACATATGTCTGGCTCTTACTATTTTTCCCACAATGAGTCTTTAGAAAGTTGTTCGAAATAATGATTGAATTTTATTGCTCACTTTTCTTCAAAACAGTATGTGGGAGCTCTTAAACAATTCCATGGTGGTGTTTAATGCAGTTATTGATCTTAGAATCTCTCATCTCAAATCTTCATGCTGTGAATACAAGCTTGATGAAGCACACAGTGTCAGCAAGTCCCCCCAATAGTGGCTTCACTTTATGAGAGAGCTGTTGCTGCAAATTAATCACAATTAAAAAAAAAAGTCATGTCAATTTTACTTTCAGTATTGACGTTGAAAATGTAATTCAAAATAGTGAAATCTTTAAACATTCCTCCACTGCTTATTATTTAATTACTTTTAATTTTATTCCTCATATTATGACTTCAAGTTTAAAAAAAACTAAAAACTAGATTACAGCACTGGGTCCTTTAAAAACAAAGTAGAACAGGTGCCTGTAAACCTCCCATGTAATGAAGAAATAATTGAAATAAATACATCCAAGGAAAAGGAATTTACAAGGATGCATATAGACATGCAGGCAGAAGGTAAAAAGCTACTGGCTACTGGAGCTGAGGTGTTAGCACCACATTCAGATCCACGCTGTCGAAATAAAATTAAGAGAGAACTGCATGATGCATCTCAGTGTACCTACACAAGAAAACTGTAAGCTACCACTTCTGTCCAGCATGCTTTTGTTATTTTACATGTTTATCAATATATCTTTACCACTTTGGGAGTTTCAAATGAAGAAGTGGGTGACCAACCTCAGTGTATGTAGTGAAACCCTCGACTAACAGTATATATATATGCACAATATATATATATACACACACACACACACACACACACACATACATACATACATACATACATATACCCTTTGATGAAAAACATTATTTGTACAAAATCTTAATTTATCTATCCATTCCTAAATAATTAAATGGGAAGGCTATTTCGTATCAGTGCAATATGCTGCTTGTTAAAACGGATGACTGCTGCTCTTACGTGCACATAGTGCTGCGTTGGTATTATGAACTATCGTATCTGTTCAAGTTCTATTTAAATTTTAAATATAAGTCATTTTTATTTAGTCGACAGAAATGTTTGGTAGGAGTGTAAGTTAAATATAGTCGTCATTGCATACATTTTTCTTCACCATAGAAATTTAAAGATTAAATTCAACTTACACTCCTACCAAACATATTTCTGTCGACTAAATAGAACCTATTTTTATCCAAATAGAACTTGAAAAGATATATTTTTTCGAATCTGATTGCGCAATTTAGATCAACTTGACGCGCACGACATCGAGCCTGCAAGCTATTGAGCTGTCTCCTGCCTGCCTGAGTAAGTCACCCTCGCTTCGCTCTTACTTTTTTACCGTTCATTTAATTATGGCTAATCGCGAAAAAATTAGAAAATGGAAGGAGGATTACACTGAGTATGGCTTTACCAAAACAATTATTAATGGCAAATAAAGTATCCATTATTCATAAAGCTTCAATCGGACATCAGTTTTTCTGCGTTAACCTCGTATTTTTCATACTGAATGAATCGGGAAGCACTGATATATGTATTGAAATAGTTTTACTTTCAAATAATGCAAACAGTACGCGGCACGTGTTTCGCCCTAATTCTGGGCTCATCAGGCGTACACACTCACTGCACCCCCTCTCGGTAATCGAACCTCGGACGTCAGCGTTAGAGGCGAAGCCTCTCGTGTTGCGCCACTGCGTGTGGTTCATTTATTTGACAGTATGTAGATCGGGATATATATATGATAACTCCTGTAGCCACAATAAAAGAATGCCTTTATTGAATAGACAAACCAGGGATGAACAAGTTCCTTTCTACTGCAGCCACAGCCGCGACACACATAAAAAACATCAATAATAACTCATAAACTTGCAATATTATTTAGGAAAATTGCAACATCTTACTCACCAAAAATTTGGATTATTTGTAAACAAAATCCATCCTCCTCTCTTTCCTCAAAAACAGGTGAATTACTCTGTCGTACGGATTATCTGTGCGCTTCAGTTCCATCAAAACCTCACTTTCTATCGCTATCGAATCTAATGCTGAAAGGCGAACCCGCCCTATGGTATTTCTGGCATAAGTTTGAATTCGCTTTAGGGCTGAAAATGTCCGCTTGACAGAAGCAGTGTACACGGGAATGCTCACCGCCAAATATACCAATGTGAACAGCTGCCCCATGCTGTCATTCAGATTTTTCTGATGAAGGAATTCAAGGAGATCAGTTCTGTTTTTAGCCGAGACAGATCAAAAAGCGCTCTGTGGCTCTTGTGTTAAACTGGAGAAGGCTGCATGCGTGAAATTTTTCTTGTATTCCCGAAACTTCTGGGGCTCGAAGAGCGTGACAAACATCAGGTTTTCATGGTCTTGAAATCTGGTCTGTGTCTGGCAAATAATATTGTCCAGAATCCTGCCATGGAGTTGGCCGTAGTGCACGTGACGATCTTTCGCTCGGAGCGTTTACGGTGCGTTCAGTGGCCTCGTAGAGTTCCTCATATCAGCTTCTATCCAATCAATGGGTCTGAATACGGTGATGTTGCCGTACGCCTGCTAGAAGGCCCTACTGACACCAACTCAAAATCTGATTGGTTGAAGGATTGTGAAAGCCTCTCTACCTGGCAACAAATGATGGCTGAAATGTGATTGGTTAAATGCTTTAATACGAAACTCCGCCTCCCACGGCTATCGAGCTGCAGTCTATTACAGTATATGGACGAAAATACTTTCCAGTTATGACCATTACGCGTAGAATTTCGAAATGAAACCTGCCCAACTTTTGTAAGTAAGCTGTAAGGAATGAGCCTGCCAAATTTCAGCCTTCTACCTACACGGGAAGTTGGAGAATTAGTGATGAGTGAGTGAGTGGTGAGTGAGTGAGTGAGTGAGTGAGTCCGTCAGTCAGTCAGTCAGTCAGTCAGTCAGTGAGGGCTTTGCCTTTTATTAGTATAGATTTTTATTTAAAATAGGCAGTTGTAGTGAAATACTCAAGTAACTATATACCATCTAATTAAATATAATCACTTTCTCTAATGGAGGAGTGCCTTGACACCTTTTGGGCACGAGATCACCCCCCGTGGGTTGGTGAGTGAAGTGAGGAGGGGGCTGAGCCCCCTAGTAAATTTAAAAAATAACTAACCTGCTCTTGTATTTATATTGTAGCTAAAGGATACTTGGAGTCCCGATGAGACAAAGAGACTTAAAACGAACTGAATTCGTCAATTTTTAAAGTCAAAAATGTACTGGTCCGCATCTTGAGATAACACACTTATTGAAAAACAGCACATCTATGTTGTTTTAAGAAGCAAACCATTACTGACAGAGTCTGCCATTTTAGAAGTAGCCCAACTGTGTGCCTCACTTTGCTAAGTTTATCTTTCTTCGTGGCAGTTGAGCACCCTTCAGGCCCAAGTGAGCAGAATTATCTCATAAAGTCGTTGCCAAGCTCCATTATTGACATTGAACGTTGATGCGCAGGTGCAGACAACTAGACAATAATAACTGCAAAACTCACGCAATTGCTTATATTCTCTCACTATACAGAAGCTTTTTTTTACTTTTCAAATATCCTGTGTGCTGCCATTGGATTATTAAAGCATGCATGTGCTTCAGTGAGAGAAAACATTGTGCAGGCATGTAGCCAGGGCTTGAAGTGGAATATTTTTTATGTTTCAGCTGATGAACACCTGCTGTAAATGGTTGTGGCACCTTCTTTTCGACCGTGCTTATGCAAGACATGCCACAGAAAAGATGGCTTAGTTCTTTCAATAACCTAAGGGTTTTATTAAAAATTGAATGCAGTGTAATCAGTTCAGTTATGATGTATAGCTGTGTGTAGAAGGTACAATGAAACTCTTTTCACTACACTCCCATGTATATGGCTCTGTACGCTTTGTAAAATAACAACACATTATGTAATGGGTTGTCATAACTCCACTCATGACAGCCACTGCAAGCAGGCAAATAAACAAGAAACATATCCTTACCTCAAGTAAATAGGACCAAGAATTTGTGATAAAATAAATAATTCTGCATTTCTTCTGTAATGTATCACAAAGATGCCTCTAAATTATCTTAAATTTAAATATTAGTTACTTCAAAGTGGACATATTTGGTAAATCTTAAGGATTCATCTTTCATCTTTGGACCCCAATACTCGAAAGCACAGGTGCTGAACTCCAGTCCTGGAGGGCTGCAGTGGCTGCAGGATTTCATTCTAACCATCTTCCTCATTAGTGACCAGTTTTGGCAGCTAATTAACTTCTTTTTCCTTAATTTTAATTAACTTGAATCAGGCCCCTATTAGATGTGTCTTTTTTCCTTAATTAGCAGCCAAACAATAATGAGACACAAAGCAAGCTCAACTGTGCCCATCACACAATATCTAAAAATTAAGAAAGGTGAAGGTCTCTGTAAGGTTCATCTCTCAGGTCACCAAAACATTTGGACGGTGTTCTTAGAAAAAACAGAAAAATCAACAGTTTTGGAAATGTCTGTACTGGCAGAATCGGAGCAGCAATAAGCCATGGAATTAAATAACAGCAAGAATTGGCTTCTCATTAAGAGACTGGTTGGAGTTTGAAATCCTAGTTTAGCTGGTCATCTGTTGGCTCATTTCACATCTCATTTCTGTTTGACTGTCATTTATTGAAGAAAGAAATCAATTCAGAGGACTGAATCCTCCAAAACAGGGCTATTAAAATTAAGGAGTGAATTAGCAGTGAAAAATGCTCGCTGATTAGGAAAAGGGTTAGAATGAAAACCTGCAGCCACTGCGGCCCTCCAGGCCTGCAGTTTGACACCCCTGCAAAGCCTCATTGTAAACTTGAGGAACAGACAAGATATTTTTAAAAATTTATAAAAAGAAGTGTCATTTTAGAACACAGTTTCAATTGGCAAATTAATATACATCATGACTGTGAGGATATAACTTTGACTTGAAAAATACCAAACTTGTCCTTTATGTTCCAAAACACAGAGAAGTATAATCCACAATAATAACTGCATGATGTTTATAAAATGCAATAAACGGCAAAAGACTTATAGATAAAGAAGTAGTGAATAATTATGCTGTGCTATTTAAAAGAAGGAATATTGTCTGGAGAAAGGATAGCAAAATCTCCATAGATCTGAAAGATGGTTTATTTTTTTAATTTATGATTTGATGTGCTTTGAATAATGTGGCTGGTAGCTGTTGTTGACTAATATTAAACCCAGTCTGGTATGCAATTAAATGCTTCTGCCATTATAAGCTGATGAAGGCACGTTGTAGGAATTAATGTGAGATCTTTAGCCACAATTTCTTAATCCTTAGAATTTGGTGCAATATAAAGTTTGTTGATATGTTGAATTGAACGTTACATTTAAAATCTTAATGTTATTTTTAGATATCAGAACATTCAGAGGACAATAGCAACAGATAGAACAGAGGATGATAGCGGCAATCGCCGAAGTGAAAGATCAGGAGCAAGTGAAACTGATTCAGATTTTCCTCCTCAGACTGCAGGTAAAATTATTTTATTTTGTTTCCAGCATAAACTATGCAACAAAAAATCAATTTCTTTATCTATAATTACTTTTTTTCCTACTGTGTTTTTTTAGACGTAAGAAGAGAGGGGCCATCATCTCCTATTAACAGTCAAAAGATCACACTGTTGCTGCAGTGCCCAGCCGTCAAGTTCATAACGCATCCTGAGTTTTTCACTGTGCTCCATGCAAACTATGTAAGTAGGTGTACAGTCGCCCAGCAGGAAAATACATTTTTAAAATTTCCAAACTATGATATAGTTACCATATGTTAGGTTATGAGTAGATAACATACAATATACTGTATGTCATGAGATGATTACTCATTATCCAAGGGATCTTACCCAACAAACATTACAGAAATTTGCTTCTGAAATACTTTTTTTCCATTATTTTTCTCAGCCAATTTATCAACATTTATTCACCTCTGAATGTGTAGTTATAGAAACTAACCAGTGCTGAAGGGAGAACAATTTGGCTTTCAGAAAAAAAACATTTTCAGCCTAAGATAGGTCAAGTAAACAAAGCAAAGAAAAATAAAGAAACATTAATGTCTCAAATACAGGGTTGCACATCAAAAAGTAGTGACTTGTGTAGCATTCTGTGGTGATGCACAATAGGGTGTATGGCGTTAGCGATTTTTAAATGAATAAACAGTAAGCTCAGGCTGAGAGGAACATGGGTGTGAGCTGAAGGATGGTGGAGCAGCTCCATGGTGTTAGTGAGTAATGGGCGGGCCAAGCATTCACATGCGGATGTGAGAGACAGCCAGTTGTCTCATTTAGCACATGGGGGTCCATGAATTCAGCACCCCTGAATTAAGGATCAAAAGAAGACTGGGTAGGGAGAGCAAGATAGACAGTGAGAGAAAAACAAAGAAGCCTGATTGCTACACAGTTTTCATTAGAATATTTATTTATTTTATTGTGGATTTTAACTTTCTAGGAGGAACATCTTTTTATTGGATTATTATTCATTTATTTAAAGAGCACAGCACTTTTTACACTTTGGTGTTCTGAACCCTACATGATTGTTTTATAAAATAAAGGCACAAAAGAATTTTTTCACCTACTCTTGACTGTTTGTTGGCTCATCTCAGTAAATGGCTGTCAACAGTCCCGGGTTCAAGAAGGTTAAGGCAGTTGCAGCCAACCCATATTGTGACATTTTGGTGGCAGTGGTGCGATGAGCCAATGGTAGTGGGGAACAAACTGAAAGGAAGGAGAACAATAGGAGGATTGGTGTCTGAACATTACTACGAACCTCCATACCTAAGCCAGAAGGACTTTTTAGAACAAATAAACTTTCAATGGACTATTTATTTATTGCTTCTGTTTCACTGGTTCCTAAATGTTTTTATTCTTCTAATGTCCTGGTTTACAAACAGGAATAAATTGCTTGTTTCATACTAAACACCCATCATTGGTTTCTCCATATCAAAGAAGCTACCATTAACAATTCTGGTGGACATAATTAATTTTTTTAGATGCCCTGGGAAATTTTTTCTTCCTAAATTTTGCATATATGTATGAATATTTTGTGCTAATTCTAGCTTGTACCAAACAGTCTGGAACAAATTCATGAACTCTTTAATTTCTTCAAATTCTTTTTGCCCTTATTTTGCCTTTTGCTATGTTGTGCTTTTTGTGATTTTTTTGTAAGTAAATATCTTTAAAGATTTAGGTTAGGATTAGAGTTTGCTTAGGGGGTTAGCCAAAGCTTGCCAATGTAGTTGAGAGGTCAGACTACCTTGAATTGAGCCTGTTCTGGTCAGGATAGTAAAGACTCTTAACTGCTTTTGTTGTTTATTTTGGAGACTTCATCCCCCTTTCACTATATTTGTGACTCCTAATCACACACATATATATATATATATATATATATATATATATATATAAATATATATATTTATATATATATATATATTGTAATAAGTGGAGACCAGAGGCGTGGAAAGGTTTGGGGCAGCCACCCGTTTAATTCGGTTTCCTGACTGCAAAAGTCTTTGAGGCATTGTAAACAGTTTATACAACAGAGTCCAAAACAGAACTGCCTGCCAGAGCAAAGGCAGTGTGCTTTATAGCACAGAGGCGGAAGTGATGTCGTCCTCTGGGCCGGAACCGGAAGTGACCTCATCCTTTGGCCCGGAACCGGAAGTGACCTCATCCTTGGGGGGCGGAACCGGAAGTGATGTGTCCTTCCTGGAAATGGCGGCTCCTGGTGGGATTTCCCGGGTAAGACCTGCAGAGAACTCAGAAAGAGGGTCAGCGTCCCCCGCCCCCCCGGGCAGATGTATAAGCAGTATTTTCTAAGCCCTTCAGCTGCCTCCCATGCACACGTGTGTGACAATATATATATATATATAAATATATATATATATATATATATATATATATATATATATATATATATATATACACACACACACACACACAGTTTCAGTTGTTTGCCAAGGAGGCATGAGGATCAATCCTGATGGTTGCTTGTTGATGTATGTTTGTCTGCATGTAATTAATTGATCACCCAAATGTATAGCAGAAATTATAAACAGGACATATTTTATATACCCTGTTTGACACAGCTGTATATGAACTCAATTTTTCTTTTCACTAACACAACTGCTTTGTATTCTTTTCTTGTTGACATAAAAATACATTTTTGAAATTCATACCTTATCATTTGATGACAAATAGTGATACTGCTAATTATCTTATATCAAAATTACATTGAACCCTTAATGACCAATATTTGGTGAAGAGTGCAAAATATCTAAAAAGCTATACAAACAATCGATATTATGTTTCTGGTTCTGTTTTGTCAGATTAGAAAAATAATAGAAACACTATTAATTAGTAGGTGTCAGCACATTTAGTGCATGGTTCCAAAAACAAATAGGAGGTAAATGACAATGAAAATGTTTGTGTAACAGCTAACAATATTACATTTGTTCATATTAGTTTTTATGATTTGTTTTTGAAATTGCAGCAATGTAAATATCTTTGTTTTTCACTTTTTCAGAGTGCCTATCGAATGTTTACTAACAGTACTTGTCTAAAGCACATGATTCTGAAGATTCGCAGGGATGCTCGTAACTTTGAACGTTATCAGCACAACAGGGATCTAGTGACGTTCCTCAACAAGTTTGCAGATACTCAGCTCGAACTACCACGGGGCTGGGAAATCAAAACAGACCAGCAAGGCAAGGTAAGTGTAATAATTGAGTTAAGAGGTTAAATAAGTTAAAAAGTTTCTTTTCTAAAACTGCATTTCATATTTCCTGCTGGATTAAGTAGTTTTGAGGATTCATATAACAGCATGCAACCATAACCTATGACTCTCTGCATGTTACAGTGTCTCTTAGTTTACCCTTTGTTTTATAATAGTGTAGCAGCCTGGATAAGGAGAGTGCATCCTCTTAAGCTATGTTTGAAATACAGTGCCTTATGGGTAAAAAATGAACGCAGCTATTTTTTTCACATTAAAAATTAAATTCATTTTTTTTATTAAATTCAACCAGAAAGAAAAATAAGAAATAATCATGAACAAGTTTTAACAATATAGAAGAAAAGCACATTGGAACTGAACTTTACTTCATATGTGCTATATTTAGCTTTTATGGAGCATTCAATAATTGTATTGATTTTTGAACGGGCGATGATGTAATCAACATAAATAATACACAAGGTTCAGATTCAGGAGACACATAAAATATGAATAAATTATTCCATATACTATACATATATAAATAATATATGCTTTTATAATTAAAAATATTAAACTTAAAAAATGGTTATGCATTTAAAATAAACTTAGAACTTAAATGTGACTAGAATAGTTTATTTTTTTCTGCATTTCAGTCTTTCTTCGTTGATCATAACAGTCGGGCAACAACATTCATCGATCCCAGGATTCCTCTACAGAACGGACGTCTACCAAACCATTTGACACACAGACAGCATCTGCAGAGACTGCGGAGTTACAGTGCAGGAGAGGTACGAGTGCCAAGATGGTTTATATTGTGTTCAGGGAATTTGTTTTTGGCTTTCACTTTGGTTGGTTTCTGATCTAAGCTTGGCTCAACCTCTGCTCAAATGCTTTGGTTTTATTTATATTTGTTAAATTCAAACCTGTTTTGAATTTCACTTAGTGAAAAAGTTGCCTAACCCATGCTACCAAAGACACATATAAAAAGAAAGATGAGACAAATGTGCAAGTTATTTTTTATTTTTGCTCACTTAGATCATTGCAGATGCTATTGAAATGTTTTAATTGAAAAAGTTAAGTGTCTTTTTCCCTGCAAATTCAATCAGTCTAAAGAAAGACATCCATACAGCCAGCTATTGAATACAATAGAAGACAATCGGGAATTCTTTCCTTTATAAATCTTATAAATATTAACAGTCTTTGTCAGAGTGAAGTTCTATACCCAACCATTAAATCCAAAGCTATTCCAGAAAACCATTTCTAAAGCTTTTGGGATCGTCAATGCCGCCATTCAAAATAAACTCTTAAACTGGGAGACCAGTAAAATGTAGAGAGGAAAATAGAGTGCTATGAGTGAGAGTAGGTGTGGGCATGAGTGCTCCTCTTTCTAGGGATGGTACCTAGTGCACCTTACAATCAGTGCTGCCCACATGAGGGGAGTTGAAAATGGGTAAGCTAATATTAAGTATAATAATTATATCAAATCAATGCTGCACTGAAGTTGGTCAGGCTGAGCTAGTTACTAACTAATGTTTATTGTGTTTCTACTTTTTGGCCCTAGAAAATGTTTCTTTCATATTTCATTTTAAAATTTATTTTATACTAATGTTGACCATCGTAGAGCATTAAGACAATGATATACAGTATGTTTGTAGTTTTCTCAGAAAATAAAATGTATTAATCATATATTGCACACTGCTGTAGTGGTTAGAACTGCTGCCTTATAGCTCCAGGACACTGGAATTGCAACTCTCAGTTACAGATCTGGAGTTACAGATGGTATAAGCAACTTACAAGAAAAACAAATAACACTGAATCAGAAAGATAAAAAGTTATGGCTCCAGTCAGTGAACACCATTTAATTCGGCAGGCTGGAGTAGTCAAATAATACAAAAAATATAACAGATATGTTTCAGCAAACACTGCTATTAGTGCACCTTACCAGACGTGAGCCCGCAAATGATTGGCAACATCCGGTGATCTTGAGTCTTAAATTCCCTGGGAGCAGAAGGGGCTGAATTTCCTGTGGAAGTAGAAGTGACGTCACTGCTCTTCAAGCCTCTTTTCTTTAATCCTGAAGGGCAAAAGTGGAAAGGGCATAAATGGCAGTGCCAACCCACGGCTCAGGGTGGCATTATATCTGACATATATATGCCCTGAAGATGCTCCCTACTTTCACGTGTGTGATAAAGTATGGATATGTGTGTAAATATTGGCCTATGACAATCTGCATAAGTAGATCTGAATGACAGAACGGCAAACTTTTTTTCATTTTTATGTAAGCCTGTTTTATTTTGTCATTTGCTTCAATAGAACTGAGCAGCTCATTCAGTGTTTTTGTGCTGCAGGATTTTTTATTTAATTTGTAATAAAATAGTCCAGGCAGGAGCTTCAGTCTATGAACTATTTCGATGATTCTTTCAGCAGAAAAGAGGGATTCACAATACAAAAATCTTAAATCTTTTCCCAGCTATTGTAAATACATGTAAAAAGAGTGATGCAAATGTTTGTTTTTCACATAAGTTTAAGGTTTTGCTTGCATGTTTATGCAGTTTTTCTACTAATCAGTGCCACAGTAAACCTTTTATATTTTGGAATTTCTAAGAATAATAATAATAATGATGATGATGATGATGATGATCACCATCATCATGCTGAACAGATTGCCTTATCAATTAACTGGTGAATGTGGTAGATGCAAATTAAATCAATGAACCATTTGAAGGTTTGGGGGTCTCCCCAAAGGAGTTTCAAATGGTGTTCCATGCGGTTTATAAAAATGTACATAAAATTGAAGCTCCATTATATGTAGTATATTGAGCTTTATAAAAAAAGTACATAAAATCAACAACTTGGGCCCCCCATTGCATTACGGCTGGCTAACAACCGGACAAACATGACGTTTTGTTAAGTTCTGGAATGCGGTATAAAAATAATATTGTCCCAGAAAAAAGGAACGTCTGGTCAGCCGAATAACAATGCATTTTTTAAAAATAACCATGTTTTGACAATATACTGTTAAAATAAACTGTTAAAGGATATATATGCATTAAAAAAATTATTAAAAAAATGATAAAACTCACAACCAACTTAACCATTATACACAGTATGAGAACTAGCAAGCAATCCTATCAATAGATATAAACATTTGAAAATAATATTACTCAGGAATTTTTAAAAAATGTTATGAAACAAATGTACTATCAGTCATACTTTTTATTTACCAAATGTTTAGTGTAATAAAGGGGTTATATGCTGAATCAAAGAAGAAAGCACATTTACAATGTTAGAACAAAAGAAGATAATCAAATTTGTGGATTTACTTGTAATTTCTGAGTAGACCATTAGAGGGCAGGAATACCACATGTAAAAGTAATCTGATGTTCTTGTGGCCTCACTAAAACAACATGGCAAAAGGATTAGATATAATCTTCTAGATAGGATGGAGTTTTAGCAGAAACTCACTACATTTTTTAGACTTTGACCAGCTCACAAAAGTCATTGACAGTATCCATATTCATTTCTTAGAAAACTTATAGCATGTGTAATCATATGTTACATGCACCTTGTGCTTTTCAGTGAGGATTTACATAGTGAAAAGTTTAAAACCTTAAAAGACATCCATCCATCCATCAGTTACCAACCCGCTATATCCTAACACAGGGTCATGGGGGTCTGCTGGAGCCAATCCCAGCCAACACAGGGAGCAAGGCAGGAACAAATCTCTGGGCAGGGCGCCAACCCACTGCTGGGGCACACACACACACCCACACACCAAGCACACACTAGGGGCAATTTAAGATGGCCAATGCACCTAACCTACATGTCTTTGGACTGTGGGAGGAAACCGGAGCACCCAGAGGAAACCTTAAAAGACATCAAAAGAATATTGTTTTGCAGAATTACTTAAAATCTAAAATGATCAGTTTTACTAGTGTAGTTTCTGCACTGATCTTGGAGTTTCTGCCACTGATTTAGTACATATTGTAACATTTTACGAAATGTCTTGGGTGCATTGGCTCACTTTTCTCACACACACACACACACCACATTTAAATCATCCCTTAGTTCAACAGTGTATTCAGAAATCTCGTGTGCATTTTGTGTTTTGAAAGGAACTTCTTGGCCCCTCCAACCCAATAATTACATCTTAGCAAGGTTTTCACTGCGGCAGTGGTCCTGTAAACAAAGAAGTTTATATGGGGACATGTTTAGTAATATTGAAGATGATTTGGTTTGATTCCAATTGCAGTGTTTCAGCAGTGTAATGGATCTGGTTATATATATTGTGCCAGTGTTTACTTATGTTAATGTCCACCTCAGCCATATCATTCCCACGGCATATTTGTAAAAGTGCAATTGAACCTCCTGTACCATCTTTACATCCAGCTCTGGGTGTCTTGTAAAGTATATCACAGTACTGCTTACAAAGAGAGTAATCCATTTTATAATTTTGAGTGGCAGGTAAGTTGTTTTGGTGTCAACAGAGTCTGCTTATTGTACCTGTCCTAAATATCTCAAGGTTTATATCATTATAAGTCTAAAGTCTTGTCAGATAGTCTAGTCAGGTATCATGCAGCCACCTCTGATGATGGTGTCCCAGCTGTCCACAAGACCGACTTCAGCAAATCTTATCATATGAAGCATGAAAACAAAGAAGAATGAATTATGAATATTAAGTTAGGTAAAATGCGTAGTGGGAGCTGGGTGGTCTTTTGGCCTTGGAACCCCTGCTGATTTTGTTTTTTCTCCAGCCTAACTGGAGTTTTTTTTTTTTTGGTTGCTGTTTTTGTTTTTTTCTTCACCTCCCAATCATTTGACCATTTCATCCATAGAGACTTAAATCATGACTCTGTGTATAAGGATGTTACTCTTCTGCATGATATTCATCTGTTTTTAAAATCATTTAGATTAATTTGTTTTTTTCTTTCTTTGATACTTAATCTTTAATATTATTGCCTAATCTTATTTGTTTTTCTTTCCTTATAACCTTCTCTTTGACATTTTATAAAACACTTTGAGCTACATTGTTTGTATGAAAATGTGCTATATAAAAAAAATGTTGTTGTTGTTGTAAATAGCAGAGATACTTGAAACAGTTGTATACTGACCGTCGTTTTATTACATAGCTATATTGAAAACACTATTTAAAATCTTAATGTTTTTAACTATCATTTTCCATGTAGGCATCTGAGGTATCAAGGAGTCGAGGAGCATCATTAATGGCCAGACCCGGTAACAGCCTTGTGGCAGCTATCAGGAATCAATACCATCATGATTCCGTACCATTAGGTGTGTTTTTAATTCTCTTTTATTGGAAGTCATTATTTTTTAAACTAGTTTAAAATTATTACAGGTAAGTCTCACTGGCATTTCAGAATACCATTTTTAACCTAATAGTATATTGGATAATTCTTTTTTTCTATTATCTTTCTATTCCAGCAGATATATGGCAGGCATCCTGTTTCTGTTAATTATTTGTGTGTAAGGTCATGTTTTACATGTACCCTTAGTAAGTTAAGGGGGAGATTATTTTAAGGGTGTATTGCTTAATCTTTATATGCAGTAATAAGAAAAATTAGAATGGACTTAATCTCAACAGGTGTGTATTCTTCTGGCTTTTATTTAAAGGGGCAAAATAAATTCTACTCACTTTATTTCAATTTATTATCACTATATCAAAAAAAATATAAAAATGATAAAGGATTTATAAGTTGGCAGGTATCCTTAAAGTCGTACTGTTGTGCTGAAAGCATCTGTGGAGATCATTTTAGAATTATTATGCTTGGAATAAAATGAGGACCCCATTCAAAATATCCAGTTGGAATTAATCATCATCCCCAATTTAACAATCTTTTTCCAGATTCCTAGGTTAGCAGTTTGTCCCTCAGATATTTTTGCTACACTCTCCTTGATTCTAAGCATTTTTAAGAAACATGTTGTCTTCACCCTTAGTCTGTGGCTCATCCCTTTGTTGCACATGTCCAAACCACATTAGTCTATGTCTCCTCGGCATAATGCCCATTGCCTCCACACCAAGTAGTAACTCAGCCTTCATCATCCTCTTACTCCATGACACTCCAGACATCCAATTGAACATTTTCCTCTCTGTTCTATCCTGCAATTCTTCTTGTAGACAATGTTCATGTCTCACTCCCAAAGACAGTTGTTCTCATCTTTTATTCCTCAAAGGTCCTCCATTGTACCACGAAAATAAGTCAGGACCCCCTACGCCTGCCACGCCCTCTTGTACTTTTGCTGCATTCTTGACAAGGGTGCTTGTTTTTGAGCTTACTTATTATTTATTTATTCACAAATTCTTATGTTATATGTGCTATTACACTGCCTGTATTTTTTTAAGCATAATACAAAGTAATAGGCCATTTCAAAAACAGCTTGTATGGTTTTATTAAATAAAAATTATTTTACTGGTGTTTGAATTTCTTAATCATAACATAAAATGAGTAGTCATTTTTTAGAGATAGATAGATAGATAGATACTTTGTTAATCCCAAGGGGAAATTCACATAATAGCCAGTAAATAAAAAAATACAGAATTTGTCACTCCCTATATTTTTGATAACAACAAATTTTGCTTAAATATTATTTTTTCTCTGGATTGAGCAAACATCAGCGATAGCAACAGTTAAGAAAATTAGAAATTAAATAGCATTTCTAACCCCCATACAACAATCAAGTCAGCAGAAGAGATAAAAGCATCATGTAAGGTTGTGCTAGTAGTCAGGTAAGATGCAGAACGGTGGCCAGCCTTGAAGCCTGTGCACCTTTAAAGAGTAAGTGGAATGAATGGCAGTATCACTGTGAGTAATGTTGACCTACCATTTCTATATTGAGACTGTCAAATGTTTGCCATCTGACTAAAACACTAAAATTCTTTATGACAGTATCGTATGTCACCTACTTGTCTCTTTTTATTGTTGTGTTATTACAAGCTGCCCATTCCCATTCTAACTACAGGATAATAGCTGCAGAGTGTTGTACTGTGTAAATGTAATCCAGCTAAACTATGTACGGATACAATCCATGTACGAAACAAACTTTAAAAGTGGTCTTTGAACCATATGCAGTATATTTAGAGAGCACAGATTTCATACACGTTTCCCTTCAATGTCAGGGAGGCTCCTTTAGAAACCAGAATGAGGGACTGCTGCCAGAATTTCTTCCGTGCACCCACAGCTGGGCCTGCACCTTTGTCAGCACTCAACAAGTCATCTGAGTTTTAAAAAGGTTTAACACAGAAGGTAAATCTGATTGAGGTAAGATACTGGGAAGAGAAACAATTCGGAAAAAGCATTAAATCCCAACACTTCATTAACATGTAAGATTTTTAAACAGAAAGTTCAGCTTGATTTCAGATGGTGGTCAGTGCTTTGCAGATCAATGAGGAAAAAAACTTCTAATTTAATCCAACCAACAGACATCTGATATGGATGCCTCCTAGATGCTGCACTGTGGAGGTTTTACAGGTCTGCACATTATGAGTTGGCAAGTGTGGCTGGGGAAAGGGACCTATGGACCTATGGACCTCACTGCAAGGATTGTTGCCCCCATGAACCAGTGTTGGATAAGCAGTGAAAAACAAATGAATTCATGAATGAAAAATGTAATCTATTTAAAAATTATAGTAAGTATGAAAAAGTGTAGTTGGGCTTTAAGTAAAGTAGTAGAAATACAAACTGCTCTAAAACACTTAATGAAGCAATTGTTCCTTTCATTTCAGTGGAATTTTGAAGGTTTGATTAAAAAATTATATGTAATAAAATTACCAACATCGGTCAATAAGTGTATGTTAAGGATATCTTCATAAATGTGTGAAATAATTGTTGTGCATTGTGACCGTGCGGATGAGCTCCACACTACTGGTCCCTTCTAGGCGCCTCTTGAACCCGCCATCACCAATAGCATAACCAAAGGATGAGCCGGGAACATGAGGACACATACACATAGCAAGGAGTAGGTGCTAAAGTAATAAATGCTTTTATTATAGATATTCAAAATAATGTTCAAAAGGTTCAGTCCTTCACAAATCTTCTTAAATAAATAAACAATCCAATAAAAAGTCAGTGGACATGTGAAGGTTAAAAACAAATCCAAGAAATACTTCCTTAGAAAAATGAGATTTTAAAAAAACAGGCAGGAATCTTTCCTATCCTATTTCAGTCCCCGGTGCAATGCTTTAAATCATTGTCTCCTCTGCTAACCCTAAATGGAACCTGGCAACAGAGGAGACACCCATCTGACAGTCACAACCATCCTCCTCAATTGGCCCAGGTCCCTGCTGTTCCATGGATCTCAGCAATGCTCCTGATCTGTGCCTCCTTTTTCCGACTTCTGCCGCTTTCCTTGACTTCCACCAAGAGTCACACAACTCCTGGTTGTTGTAGCTCCCTGAGTCACTCAGCTGGAGTGATCCATTAAAGCAGCCCCAAATATTGGCCTCATACTTTCCCAAGGGATGCCTGTCGTTTCTCTCTCACTCGCTTACTCATTCAGTTGCATGCTTGCACTGGCTCACTCTTCTCTCGTTATTTAACTTATGCCTTTCTTCTCTTTGTGTCTCTCTTTTCTTTTTTTCCCTTTCTGTCCCTTGCAGGCTTCTCATATACTGACGCTCCTAATAGGCAGGTGTGAACACACTGCACCCTCTGAGGAATTAATGAGGCACCTGACTGACACACACACTCACATGTACCTCTGCAATCAGCCAGGCTCTCCTAGCCATCTCTGGAGCAAACTGGATTCGTGCACACACATGCACTTTTCGGGGCACAATTATCTGTTTAAAATCAGCCATCTATTGCTGAGCTGCAGACCCACTATACCACATGCATTTGTTGTGCAGTGGCACAGTGGTAGCTCCAAAGCATGGATTTAGGATCCCAGCCCAGGCACAGCTTGTACAGAGTTCTCTTTGTGCTTCTGTAGGTGTCCTTGGGAACTCTTGGTTTCTCCTTACATCCCAAAAAATATGTACTCAAAAATTAACTGGTCACTACAAGTAAACAATGTGACAAACTGGAAACCTGTCCAGCATACGTTCTTACCTTGTTCTAGGTTCTGCCAGAACAGACTCCTGCTCCTTGCCCACCTGAAATTAACAAGTGCAGGCTTAGCAATTAGAAGGGTGAAGGAGCAAAAGGACACCATCCTTTGTGAATTTTGTTAATATTGTGTGCATTTACTGTTGGCATTAAAGCTTACAGTACAATTAAAAAGGGTGCTTAACAAAGTATAAGTTGGTGGCAATCTAGAACAGAGTATCAAATAGATAGATGGTGGCAATCTAGAACAGAGTATCAGATAGATAGATAGATAGATAGATAGATAGATAGATAGATAGATAGATAGATAGATAGATAGATAGATAGATAGATAGATAGATAGATAGATAGATAGATAGATCGATCAAGTGGTACATCCAAGTAATGTGACATTAGATTCAGCCTAATCAGCAGGAGGATGGTTTGCTTAGTCTTAGAAAACTGCAGAACATTTGTGGCAGTTCATTTCTCCTATACATCAGTTTGTTACAATCACACATATGAACAGACTTGGCATGTGCAGATGTGCTAGCTACATTTGTGTGCTACAATGTGGGATAATAAATTGCCTTTTCTGACTTGTCTTGTTTAATCTGGTCTTTCAGAAGTCTGTGGAACCTTTTATATGACTAGTTTATACACCATGAATACACTATAGTAACTTTTGTTACATCACTTTGGCACAAAATGAAATTCTGTCAGCTGCTTCTGCCTTAAAAAAAACAGGAAGTATAATAGGGCTTATTTCATGCCCAGAACAAGTATAGTTAGAAGGGGCTTACTTCATGCCTTTCATTTTAGCCATCCTCTCTGCCTCACCAGAGGTTAGAATAAAACTGGATGCCATCCTTTCCGTTTTTGTAACATGTCTTTGTTAGTGAGTTATTATATGAAATAGCAATGGGATACATCATGGTAATTCATGGGCTGTTTTGATAGCTATAAGCCTTTTTCCACAACCACTAGGCTAAATTCAGTTAGGCTGCAGGATCTGCAGTGGTGATGACTGTAAATAAATAATGTCCCATGCTTTATATCATCATATACATGTTAAATCATGTGTGGATTGCTCTACAGAATGCTATGTTTCTAATATTTGGGTCAAATTGTGCAACATACATAGGAATAGACATACGAAATTTGACAAACCAGAGGAGACCATCAAGCTTGTTTGTTTCGCAATTAGCCAAGCTGTCCCAATTTACTGTCCAGATACTTCTCAAAGGTTGTGAAGGTTTCTGCTTGAACTACATGTCTCAGTAGTTTGTTCCAGATTCCCACAACTGTTTGTGTAAAGAAGTGCTTCCTGTCTTCAGTCCTAAATGCACTTCCCCTTAATTTCCACTAGTATCCCTGAGCATGTGATTCACTATTTAGTTGAAAGAATTTTGCTGAACCTATTTTGGAGATAAGGTTTTGAATTTTGAAGACTTTTGATTAGCTCCACACCGACTGTCTTCTGCTTCAGACAAAATAGATTTAACTCTCTGAGTCTGTCAGAGTACAACATATCCTTAAGTCCTGGGGTGCACTTCGTTTCTGTCATCTTTACAGCTTTAAGTGCTGTTGTGTCTTTCCTGAAGCTTGTTTATCAGAATTGCACACAGATGCAATCTTACAAGTTAACTGTATACTGTAGTCTGAGCATAACATCTCTTGATTTAAATTTAGTCATTTTAGCATGCTGAGACCTGGACAGTGGATCCAGAAGAATTAGGTTTAATCGTCAAGGAACAAGACTTGACCTGATTATTAGAAGAATAATAGCAAAATACTATTGAAGTCAATAGAATAGTGTTAGACAATCTTAGCTTTTGCAAGTCTTTGTGGTTATAGTTGCCTCATAGCTCCAGATTCTTGGGATTAAATCCAGGGTGAATCAGTCACTGTCTGTGTGGAACCTCCTTAATCCATCATCTTCCTTTTTAGCAAGTGTTGTGGTGGTCATCTTTCCTGTAGTGTATGTTAGGTTCACCAATAACTCAAAATTGGTCCAATGTGACTGAGGGTGACCAGCAAAGACCTTGTACCCTGCCCAGAGTTGGTTACTTTATTGCAACCTCTTAGTATAGGCTAATGTCCCCATAACTCTTAAAGAAAATTCAGAGATAGATGAGAGAGTAATTCTTGCTATTAAATGGACTATTGTTGTTTTCCCCTCTCTGCACTTAATCTGTGAATTTCATATTAAACCATGTCCAAATGTTCAGTTTCAAAATGGTACAAAGGCCTTTTTTGTTCTTTTTGTTTTGATTTTTTTGCCATCCCATGTAAAGATGCAAAGTTCCACAGCAGAATTATGTTTCTTGACTGTTTTCTTTTGAGAAGACCACTAGGAATTAAACAGACTAAAGGATGAGTGACAGTAAATATGTGGCTCATCCAGGGCCCCTCCATCCAATTGTCTGTGTTTTAATTGTGGTCCCTTTAAAAGAAGGAAATAAGAAGAAAAATTGTAAGAAAAATACATATAGGGAGTGAAGGCTGGGGAGGAGAATGGGCGGATCTAATGTCAAAAAACAAGGTCTGGTCGTTGTGTGATTTTGAGCTATACGAGAAATAAAAAGGTTTTATAATTCTTGAAGAAAACTCATTCAAGAAAGCACTAAACTCTAGGTTTACTCAGAATCTTTAGTCTGAAGCATGGCACAGGAAACAAGACGTCTAGTTAGTTAAAGGGTTCAATAAAAACACATGCTTGAATTACCTTCTGATGAAGAGTGTGAAGGGTGGTATATAGCTTAGCAGTGCTGCCTTTCAAGTGTAATATACAACCTGGTCACTGTTTATTTTGAGTACATTCATTCTTCCTTTGTTTGTGTGGGCTTCCTGTAAACATTCAAAATTCCTTACACATGTACATATTAGGTGTTTTGGTAATTGTAAAATTGCCAGGTGAGTTTGGGTGTGTAAATCTACCATTCTATTTTGTATGCACTCAACCCTGAAATGAAAATAGCACATTTGAAAATTGGATGAACAAAGACTTGTGACACAGAAAGCATGCAACCACAGAATTAATTGTATCTACTAGCTCCCCTGCTCTGTACCTTGAGCTAGAATCTCCACAGGTTTTTGGCAAAAAAATTTCTCTGTCACCTTCTGCTGTCACATCAGGTTTTAAATGGTCAATCTCCACTTAAAGGATTATGCCTTCCCACTCTGACTTATGTAGATAGTCTGTCATTACCAATGTAGTGTTCTCTCCCTGTCTAGAATTCTTTTGTAGCACTTTTCTCTATTCTGTATTGGAGGGAGTTTCATAAAGATTACACACATTTATCTATACAGTATGCATTTTTAACACTAGAATTAGAAGCCTACGAAAAAACTTGTAAATCTGGCCCACCTTAAATCCCTTCACACCTCTCCATCAGCGTCTTTTGTCTTGTAAATGTGTCGATAAGCCTAAGCAGCCTGCTATACCATCCCCCCCACCACTGCAGAATGGGTAAGAAGTTCTCTCAGTTCCTGCCTTGATTATCTGGGAGTGAACTACCTAGGGTTGTAAGGGGAAATAATTTAATGTGTGTTATGTGTCTACAACAATCTATGTAAACACTTTGTTAAAACAGAAACTTTTTTATGTTTTAGTAATAAATGACTAAATGTAGACTATTACTTATCCAGTTCTTGTGTTTTGTTCAGTCCAGATTTGCATTAAAGAAAGCTTTGGATATTTGAAGGTTAGGTGATCAGAAAATGTAGGCATCAAATATATATGAATTTGTAAGGGCTTCCCAGGAGATAGGCTGACTGATGTACAGTAATTTTGTAAATCTTGTCTATAAATATGTTAAAAAATACTTAACCCAAAAATGCTAATTTTATATCAGTTACTTACACGATGTTACTTGAATGATGGCCAAGAAAAATCCTTAATCACATGTTTTCATGGAGAATGAAGATTACAAAGTGTCTAAAAAGTGCCTCAGTGGGGATAAGTGGGATCCAATGCTGAAGAGCAGCAAAACAAAATTAAAATGTCCTTAAAAAAATCTCAAGTCATCCAGTCTTATGCTCACCATTTGTTGCAAAAATATTGTTAAAGAGTTATTTTTAGAAAATGTGATGAGAGGAAAAAAGTGAAGCTTTTGAATTTCAGCTTTTGAATTGAACTCAGGGTTCTTGACCAATAATTGAGAGGGGAGTTGGGTCTTCAATTCAAAAGCTCAATTTTGCGGAAAGTGCTTCACTTCTGTGCAGTACTGTCATTTTCAGTAAGTATTTGTTTAGCAACATTTATAAAAATACATACAGTAGGTTTTGGATGTTGCAGGCATACAGTTTCATGTCCATCATTTGGATTATCCAACACGAGTAACTTCATATTTTTCCATAGACATTTTAATATTGTTTGCTGTTGTCAGCTTAAGCTGGCCCCCATTGAAGACCATTGTATCTTCCTCCATGAAAGTATGAGGTTAAACATTTTCCTTGGCCATCACTACAAACAATAAGTGGTATCATTTTTGGGTGGAATATACCTTTTCAGAATTTAAAAAATTTGCATGAATGTATAGACTTTTTTTTTTTATTCTTACTCTGTATTTCATCACCTTTTTCATATGGTACATTTTGTTGCACCCAGAAGCAGAGTCTTTATTCACTTATTTCATGACTATTAAAAGGAAGCTATATGTAGCCAGACCTACCAAAATAATCTGTTAGAGTACTTGAACCAAAATATAATAAGATGCTTTCAAGACATTGATAATGTTCATAATTATATCTAATTAAATCAAATTCTTTACTCATCAAAGAGGACATGTCTTACTTATTCAGGTTTTTAAATCATCACTAAAATTGAATTTCAGTGCGCTGCTATCTTTATCCTGCTTTGAGCCTTTTTGAATTCTAACTAACGTGTTTTATGGCTGGTTTACTGTACTGTTCCCTGTCAATATCATTAGTTCACATCCTCAAAAGCCCTCCTGCTGTTCTGGACAATCACCAAACCCCTGTGTTTCATAGTAAGGCTCATGTTGTGCGATCTCAAAGGCACAACAGACTACTTATCTAAAATGGAAATGATCTCCTATTGGGACACAAACATCTGTTTTGCTTTTTGAAGCAGTGTTAATCAACATGACTATTATCAGGGGTTTGTTTGGTATTCTTATATATATAATGTTTTCTTGCACCTTATATAAATAATACAGAAAACAGTCTTCAAAAGCATATAAAAGGCATGTAATTATAATATTGTTAAATTTGAAAGTTTAAACCCAATGCAAATGTAGAAAGTATTATTTAAAATGCTGTAATCAGTCATTTACTCTAGAGTCCAATATCTGAATAGAGTTCTTTAACTGCCAATGCAGAAAAGAAAAGAAAACCCAGAACAATAGCAAGGTGACACAGACACTAGGTCAAAAACTGTACAGACCTTTCTGGGCCTCCTGTCTATTTGGCTAATGTTCTGGTGCAACAAGTTCTCCTGTTCTCACCACATAACCACTCCCTGCCCAAACCTCCCAGCTTGCTCAACCCTTGCTCCTCTTCCTCCTACCAAATGAGCTTTGACCACCATCACATTTAGAACTTTCAGAAGCAATCTGCCTCTGTTCATGAGGTATCTGGCCATGCCCCAGTATCACATTCCATTCCACATCGAGTGCCTTCTGGTGTCAAAATGGTGAAAATCATTTTTATTTACATCAAAAACTAAAATAAACTGGCATCAATTACAAGCACAAAAGTCCCAGCCTTCTCTAAAACCTAAAACCAAAGTTCCAGTCTCGAGACATCTTGAATTCTATGTCTTTCTCCCAATGTTTTCCCTGTGTCCCTGACTCTGTCCTTACAGAAAGGTCAAGCAAAGTATAACAGTATTAGAGACCATAAAAAAGAGATTTAAAGAATATTATTACCGTTATTTACACTGCTTTTCTTCTGCACTGAATTATTGTGATTCATAAATGTGCATACAGTACACCTTCAGCATTTTTAAGGTGCAGAATTATATTGTGAATGCCATTCCTTATAAGAAATGCAATGTTTTGTAAAATGCTTTGTGCTATTACATCATTGCATTTTGTTATAAGATAACTATAAAAACAGTGTGGTAATTTTTTAGAATCAGTACACATTCTTATTGCCCTTTCTGTTAAGCACAGTAGATTCTATAAAAATTAAGTCAAGTTATATAACATAAGTATTTGCAATTTCAAGGCAGAAGCTGCCTTAAACCATGGCCAAGGAGACCTGTTTGAAGCCTGGTTTAGGCTTTCTCAAAATAGCTCCAAATAGACTACATTATGAAATATAAGAAGACTTTTTAAAAAGAAGGAGGTTTGCACCCAAAGGCGAATGTGATTTTGGCAGTCAGCACCAGTAAGAGTACAAGTGAAACAATGACTCTCTTTTAAGAACAAAATGCAGTATTCATTTTACAAATAGAGAATCACTTCTATACTGCAAAGAAACACATTGTGTTATTAGTAGACTTTTTAAATGTAATTTATTTTGTAATATGTGCAATAAACAATGGAGTGGGAATAAAGGCCTAGAAGAAATGTGGTAAATAATGGTCCCCAATAAAAACTGGTATTAGGTATATTTGACTGAGCTATATTAATTAAGATCACAATAACCATCAGAGTATGTAAAGATTGGTTATTTACATAAATGTCTTGACATACCATATATTGTATGCGCAAAAGGAAAATAACATTTCTAGAAAAATTAATTTATATCTGTACTTCCAGTAATTCAGTAAATGTTTCTGGGAACACTTGTTGGTTGATGAATATGCTAATAGGAAAATTAGTAATTAGTCGTAGCTAAAAGGAATTAGTATAATAAATTAAAAGATTTATACAAACAACTAGATAAGTCATTTGTGCCTACTGGGCAGAGCCCGGCACTTGACATGTCTGGAACTAATTCAGCTTACACTGTTTGTAGTTTAGCACAATGAGAAAGGACTGGCAGAGTGTTTACAATATAATATCTTGCATTATCCTATAAATAACTTACCTTTTCTAACATAAATATGAAATGGGTAAGTTTACATGAATTTCAATTATTAACTTTTCACTTACCAACTACAGAGCAGACAATCAAATTATCAGCAGTGAAACTACGAGAACTTAGGTCTTAAATTTCAACCAAGTTATAAACGCATATATCTAAAATATTTTACAATATAACATAGCTCTGCTGGTAACTAAAGGTTTACAACTTCTTATTTGTATATAATATTTCACTGACATTTTTCCCTCCTCATCTTTTCTGGCTGTTTTTTCACTATGTTTGCATTTGGCTACAGTCAGTGTCACTACTGGTAGCATGAGGTGATACCTGGACCCTACAGAGGTTGCACAGGTAGTTCAGCTTCTCCAGGATGGCACATTAATATGTACCATTGCCAGAAGGTTTGCTGTGTCTCCCAGCACAGTCTCAAGGGCATTGAGGAGATTCCAGGAGACAGTTACTCTAGAAGAGGTGGACAGGGCCATAGATGGTCCTTAACCCATCAGCAGGACCTGTATCTGCTCTTTTGGACAAGGAGGAACAGGATGAACACTACCAGAGCCTACAAAATGACCTCCAGCCTGCCACTGGTGTGAATTTCTCTGATCAAACAATCAGAAACAGACTTCATGAGGATGACCTGATGGCCAGATGTCCTCTAGTGGGTCCTGTGCTCACTCTCCGGCACCATGGACCTCAATTGGCATTTGCCATAGAATACCAGAATTGGCAAGACCACCACCGGTGCCCTGTGCTTTTCACAAATGACAGCAGGTTCATCCTGAGCACATGTGACAAATATGAAAGGGTCTGGAGAAGCTGCGGAGAACATTATGCTGCCTGTAACATCGTTCAGCATGACCGGTTTAGTGGTGGGTCAGTGATGGTCTGAGGAGGCATATCTACAGAAGGACGCACAGGCCTCTACAGGCTAGACAACAGCACTTTGACTGCCATTAGGTATTGGGATGAAATCCTTGGACCCATTGTCAGACCCTATGCTGGAGCAGTGGGTCCTGGGTTTCTTCTGGTGCATGACAATGCCCGGCCTCATGTGGCAAGAGTATACAGGCAGTTCCTGAAAGATGAAGGAATTGATACCATTGACTGGCCCCCAAACTTGCCTGACCTAAATCCAATAGAAAACCTCTGGGACATTATGTTTCGGTCCATCCGACGCCGCTAGGTTGCACCTTAGACTGTCCAGGAGCTCAGTGATGCCCTGGTTCAGATCTGGGAGGAGATCCGTCATTTCATTAGGAGCATGCCCCAACGTTGGCAAGTATGCATACAACCACGTGGGGGCCATACAGACTACTGAGTACGATTTTGAGTTGCTGCAATGAAATTTCAGCAAAATGAACTAGACTGCCACATCATTACTTCACTTTGATTTTTGGAGTGACTTTGAATTCAACCCTCTGTAGGTTGATAATTTTCATTTCCATCAAACGATGTGGCGTCCTTTCATTCTGAACACATTGCCCAGTCCATATCAGTATAGATATCCAGCAGGATTTTTTTTCCCATTGAGATCTGATCCGTTTTCAAAATTCTCCTTTAATGTTTTTGAGCAGACATATATATATATATATATATATATATATATATAGGACTATGGCTGGCAGCATATCCTGGCCAATACCTCCAAGCCGCCAGAGGGAGCACTCCCTGCGACGTGGAGATGCCCCGAATTCCAGCAGGGCATCATGGAGTATGGAGTTTTAATACACAGCCCTGCTGGATAACGCCGGGGCCACCAGGCGACACTGCAGGGAGGCACAGAGACGTTTATTTTCCATACAGCCCGGAAGTACGTCCCAGTCACATGGACGGAAGAAATAAAGTGCTTCCGGGCTGACGAAGAAAAGGAGTTTTCACCTGACCTGGAAGTGCTGGATAATCACATTGACTGAGGGGTCAGAAGCACTTCGAGGTGAAGGAATATAAGAGACTGTGGGAGATCCCAGACGGACGAGCTGAGTCGGATGGTAGGGTGACAACGCGCCTGGGAGTGGAGGAATGTTTATTGTATTTGATTATTGATATAGTTTATGAGTGTAGGGTGCTTTGTGCACATTATTGTAATAATAAAACAAATTATTGGACTTTTATCTGGTGTCTGGTGTCTGATCCGAGGGTTCAAGGCGATGACAGCGCCCCCTATCTGTCACTATATATATATATTTATTTTTTTATATATATATATATATATATATCATCTGACATTTATTTAAATATTTTATACTGTATTAATTCTCTGTAGTTGGTATTACACTACTCTCAATTGACTAGAAGACATGCAAGTAAGGATTTTTTTGAGTTTTGCATACTTGACAATAAATTTTACTCGAGCTTAATTTGAGCATGAATAGTACCTTAATAATATTAATATTCATTGAATAGTTTGTAAAGAAAATGTAGTTATATAACCACAGTAGCAAAGTATTAAAAGTCAAATAAGTAATTGTTGCAATTATTTTTTTTATTGCAGCCTATAATGACAAGATAGTTGCTTTCCTTCGACAGCCCAACATTTTTGAGATGCTTCAGGAGCGACAGCCTAGCCTTTCAAGAAACCACGCTCTAAGGTATCATTTTCTTTGCCATGCTTAATGAAAGATAGGTGGAATGTGTGCCCTTCTACATAAAAACTTTATTGGCAGTCTTTATTATTCCCAACAGTTAAAATATTGACATGTGTACAGCATGTAGCCAAATAAAATTCGACACTGGTACAAATACTGCTTTTTAGTTATGGAGATACAAGTGAAAGGCACATATCCACTGTAAAAAAAGGGTAGACTTGAGAGTCGCTCTGAAGACCCTCTGATTATGCACGAGTTTACAAGGGCAAGTATTCTGTTCTTTTGCAAAGACTGTCCTGTAAAGGAATTTCTAGCAGGCACTAATTTAGGAAAAGTGCCATGGTGGAATGACAAAATCCAGCATTATTCATGAAAGCTGACATTTGGCAGCAAAGAATCCCTCCTTGAGATATTTTGACTTACAAAGAGGTCCCTTGAGATGACAGAGATGACAGAGAACATATTAATAAATGACAAGGCTTATGGATGTAGTAGAAACAGGAACATGTAATGTTCCTGCTGTCATGGGAACTGTGAAATGTTTTAAGAAATTCTGAAACCTTGTAATTGATACTGGGGCAACCCAAATGGATTGTGTATAAATGGCTGCTCTCTCCCATAGCCCATTGATTTGGTGGTACATTAACCATAGTCACACTGGCAGTGTGGTGATAGAAGCATAGAGTGCAATTGGATGTGAAAGTGATACTTTTTTATTAGTTTTATAATGAAAGAATGAGCAAACCAGCATAGTTAATTAGTTAGGCCCATTTAGGCTATTAGGCTTTTGTTTTTTTTCATTTGAATATTATGTGAACTTACTGGGATTTCATCTTTCATTTGTTTAATTAATACATGTATCCCTTTTTAACATACTTGAAGTTGACTAAGACCACTATCATCTGAGCTTGAACACTTACTAAAAACATATTACTTCAAAGCTTATGAATAACATTCATAAAGTTTAGTTTCTGAAAAGTCTTTCTGATCAAGAATAAGTCCTGTGTCATTATAACAGAATTCCTAAGATCTGATTATTTATTATAGGTCTTTTGAGCAATTTGAGATGTGTAGCAATAGATTTTGTTTCCTTATGTGCTATCCTTACTTCTTCCAAGCAATGATATTGTCAAGGGGATTGCTAATACATGTATAATTGCACTGTCAAATTTGTGTTACGTGTCTAACCACAGAAGCACAAACTTCGAAAGAGATGGCCACGTATAAGAAGCTCAGTTACACAATCTTCTATAGGAAACACTTTGGAAAATCCTGTCTTGACTCAGGTAGCCCACCCAATTCATCACTATCCTGAGGCTATTACACAACCAGGTGAATGAAGCTATCCCTTGCAGATCAATGAAAACAAAGCCCATCGGTAAAACAGGTGTGAAACAACATTGGTCATCACACTGACACTTTTCATCATTTATCTTTTAGTTATTCCACTTCTGATTGCTGACCACTGTTCCTGTACCGACACAATCTTATCTAGTTTACTGACAATCTGTTCAATTTAAACCACCTCATGCTAAGGCAAAAATGACTGAGATAATATTCATTGATACCCAGTATACTGATGACTGCCCACTCCACTGAAGAATTCCAGTATAATCTCAACCTTTTTTCCAAGTTCTGAGGCCGTGAATTCATCAGGAAAACCAAGATCCTCCAACAGAATGGCCCTGGCTAGGTAACTGAGAGCACCCAGCAATCGTTGGCTTTGGAAAGACTATGGAAATGGTTCACCCCTTTCCTTGTCTTGGCAGCAAACTGTCCCAAAAGGCAACCATTGAGGCAGAAGTTCAGCACTGCATCACCTATCTTTTCACCATGAAACGTAACGTCAAGAAGGAAAAACAAATTAATGGTTGAAACAGCTGTTACCATAGGTACTCTATTATATGGTAGAGATCTGAGTTACTTAGTATTGTAACATGAAAATTTATGAGAGATTACATGACCACTGCCTCCAGAAGATTACACATATCATGAATCAGGATCACCACACCAATTCCAGCATCCTTACCAACTCCCATGGATGGGTAATCAAAATACTTGATTTTTGTTTTCCCAGATGAGTCCTTTACTTGAACCTTATTTGAGGCTGGAAATCTGGCTTATGGAGAGGAGTTGCAGACACTCTCGGGGCCTGACCAATCTAACATTACTAGCTTCTGACCATGGAAAATCCCTCATGGCGCCACACAATTCCTCAAGCAGTATTTTATTTTGACATAAACTGCCAATCTGATGCAAAAAAAACAGGAGTGGAAATAGAGAAAAGATAAACTAGATTTGCAAAAAGTCACTTCTGTAGAACATACTGTTGCCAATTCCCAAGGTCCATGGCCTGAGGACTGGATTTCTTGAACATCTAGCATCACATGTATGACTTTGATATACTGTACATGTTTTCCTTTCAAACAACTGCCAAGACACAAGTAACTAAAGCAATATTTACAGAGAAAAGAACATGAAGCCCTTGACAATCATGTTATTAATTGCATCATCATCCTTAGGGGTGCCCAATGCGTCAATCTTGATTGACCAGTAGATCGCAAAGGTAGTGCAGGTAGATCGCGTTGCATTCCAAAAAAATTTTTTTAAACGTTAGTCTATCATATATCCTCCCTATGGCATTTGCCACTTGATTGACATACAGGGCGGCCAGTCTGAGATCTCTTTTCTTCTAAGACACTGGTCATCCGGTATGCACGATCAAACACGCGAGCTACTGCAAAACTCCGGCTATGATCTCGTTAGCCTTCCAATTTATATCGACTAAAGAAGAGATTTAAAAAAAGTGTTTGAGGAGGGTATGGGCTGGATGTGGAATTTGAAGAGGATTTGTTTCTCACAATGTCACAATCGAAGTGCATTTGTCTGATCTGTCAATCTTTCATTGCTATTCCAAAGAAGGAAAATGTGAAAAGGAACTTTAAACTGTTCATAAAAACTACGAAACTTACTTCCAAAAAGTGATCTGAGAAAGAGAAAGGAAAGGGAACGAAAATTGCAGTTAATCGGACAGCCGTCATTTTTCACTCGGCTGAATTCAAAAGCTCCTTGACTGCATTATTCGGCTTACTTATTTATGTGAGTCAGCCTTTTCCCACATGAAGATTATTAAATCCAAATACTGTAGTGACCATAAATGTATTGAATTGTTATTGTGCCGTAAGGATTATTCAGGTATGCAAGGTACAACAACATATATTTTATGTTTAACGTATACTCAGTTTATATATATATATATAAATGTACAGTATATATATATATACATACATATATATATATATATATAAAATTTTTAATGCAGGTAGATCATTTCAACCTGGTCATTTGAAAAGTAGCTCACAAGCTGAAAAAGTGTGGGCACCTCACTTCTGAGTGATAAGTTTCAAAATAAATGTATTGTTAGAGCTGCATATGACTGCATGCATGTTCATGTAAAAATGCCTGATCTGAAGTAATTTGTGTTTTAAATGAACTGTGGCAATCTCTTCTACTTTAAAAACAATCACAAGAACAATTTACTGAACAAGCTTCTAAGCATGATAAAGAGATTTGTAGCACCACAAATGGTGCCGGCATCGAGAACTACTGAAGTATGAAATTCATACTATTCTGTACCTAAAAAAATATATATTTTTAAAATTACTGACTTAATTTTTAAAAGGATGGATGAATATCCTGTAAACTGTAATTCAGTATATTTTCGATTATTTATGTAGATTTTTACATTTCAGAAGTAATAGCATGCAGCATTCTGAATAGGCATCTTTTCAAGCCAATGCTCAATAAGTGAATTTGACTGTCTTGTCTGAGCTGCCGCTCATCCTTGTTTTTGATGATTGACTACAAAAATAAATGTAATACTGTGTTTCTATACAGCAAATCAAAACAATTAAATTACCCATTACATCCCTATAATGGTGCTACACAATATTACTAAAAGTATTAGAAGACACATCAGAATAAGTTTGGATTTTAAAAGAGGTTTAATGACATAAACTTTCATTGAACAAGCCTATTAATTTAATTAATTAACTGTGGAGAGCTGCTGTTTTTATAGGCTCTCCTGCTATTTATGATGTAATGCCAGCTCATTCTTTTGGTGACTCATCCATGGCTAATGTAACTTGTCTAATACCGTTGCAATACCAATGTGTGTTGACTGCTCCAATTACATTTGGAAAACCGGACATTGCTGTGAATTGCACTTTGATGTTTCCCAGTTCAACCACAGTGCAAGGGAATGTTATATATCTGGATGACAAGTGGATAACACCATCCTATACAGCTGGCATGGCGTGACTCAGTGATGTTTGTGAAATACCATATCATCAGCATGTTCACATTGAAAAGCTCCTGTGGCAGAACCTGCAAAGGAGCAGGTAGAGCACAATTCCTCAAAGTCTGCCTTTGTAAAGCTGGTGCCAGTTCAACACACAGCTCCAAGAGGATAGCTCTTGGAAATCAAAATCAACTTACAGCTCTTTCTAATTCTTCCATTTGTGATGTCCTCTAACAACACTAAAGCAGCAATGGTAGTTGGAGTAGTTTGGCCATTCTGTGCACCGTTTTATTGTTACAGAATGATTACAATCAAGTAAATTAAATTTGTAAATGATATGCAATAAATTTGGGTGTATTTGATAAATCCTGCGTCAATCTAAAAAAGAAAGGGAAAACACACAGAAGCAGTACCACTGCTCTGATGCTGGTTGCCGCCTGTTTGCAAAACCGTGCAGAAACATGTGGCTGCTGTGAAAATGTGCGTGGCTTTACACCATGTTTAGTTTTTATACATCTCAAACTGAGCGTGGAAACATACGTACACAGCATTTTTGTGTGTACACGCCATTTATACTTGAGGACCGTGGTGGGAAGATTTGGACTTAAGGGACTGATATTTCCCACACCTATTCTCTGGTCAATCCAGACTGAACCAAGACCTTGTGGGAGTGTTTGAGCCATTATGTTCATTCTAGTAACCACCAACATTATCATACAGTCAGTCCTCAGTTCTTCTGTCACTTCTGACACCAGTGTAATGACCATTTGAGTGATAGAGGAATAGACTAGCACTCAGACTATGTTGCCAGTAAATGGTTATATTTGTTTTGCAAAAAACAAAGGAATATGGGAATAAAATTGATTTAAAAATAATTTTGTACAGACACTTCAAAAAGTTTCATAAATTATGTACACATTTAACTGATTATTTAAAAACACAATACAAAATGTCGTTGATTAAAGAGTTCTCTTAGAAATGTAAGGAACTAGTAATTAACAAGAAAACAACAGCCAGTCAGTCATTTTTCAACCCACTTTATCCTAACACAGGGTCACAGGGAACAAAACAACAAAAACAGTGAAATAAGTAGCAAAACTTACAAGGCAATATTTTTTTTTTTACCTTCACAGGGAGAAAATTCATTACATACGAACAGAGGGCACCCATGGAGTTGAAAAGCTGTCTTGTGATGCTGACGTTGTCATATTGTTAAGGTAAAAATACTCTTCATGTATTTTTTCTTTCATGACAATCATCCAGTGTGGTGGGAGATACATCAACAAAAGACAATAGCCATGTGCTTTGATCTGTAATCTTGTGCCATTACAAAATTTTTGAGGGTTAAGATCAAAAGCAATATAAACTGGATTGTAGTTTCCTATAACGTTTTGCATACAGCACTGACATTTAAAAGCTGAATATTTACAGTTCATGTCCAATGGAATGAATTCAGTGTTTTAAGCATTGTAAAGAAAAGAATAGGTAAAAAGTAATAATAGCGTGATCTATGTACAATGTTCACCTCCTCTATGTTCTTTCTGTGGGGGACCCCTTTAGTGAACTGAGCAAGCATTTAAACTGACTAAGGCACGCTGTCATCTCCGCCTTGTGTTGTACCCAGGATTCTGCTCATGTCTGTGTGTCTCTTCACTGGTGCTTCCATTCATAAGCGTGCTCCTGTAAAGCCTACTTCTCAAACTCCATCATTATTTTCGACGTGCCTTTCTCACCTCCTGTCTGGTTTTATTCTTGCCATCTTTGAAGGTGACACTCTCAGCTTGCCTCATGTGCCTTTACTCCTCCTTGTGTGCCTCACAGCAGCACTTCCTCTTTTGATCACATCACCAAAGCCAAACTGAACAATCACAGCAAAGTCAATTGCTCAGATGGACTGGACACATAGACCTTAGTGTTTTATAGATGTAAAGTGATAGTGTACATCGGGACAATATTAAAAACGTTTGAGTTGTTTAGTGTGTGGGGTGAAGCAGGGAGGTTGACAGGGGTTCAACAGGTTGACAGCACATAGAAAAAAGCTGTGAAACTGGGCAAATGGAGGTACATCCTCCTATAGCACCTCCCAGATGGCAGCTTACTCTAAAACAGAAGGCAGGTAAATGTGCTACATAATGAACACCCACAAAAACAAAACAGGATTTGAATTATTCCCTGATGTTAATATGGGAATAAAGAATTTTGTCAAAATACGGAGTAATGGGGATTGTGGAAGAGAGGTGAATGCAGTCAGGGTGGAATGGGTGGAGAAGAGTGTCAGGAATGATTTGTGACAGACGGGTATCAGCAAGAGTGAAAGAGAAGGTCTACAAGACGGTAGTGAGACCAGCTTTGTTATATGGGTTGGAGATGGTGGGACTGACCAGAAAGCAGGAGACAGAGCTGGAGGTGGCAGACTTAGAGATGTTAAGATTTGCATTGGGTGTGATGAGGATGCACAGGATTAGAAATGAGTACTTTAGAGAGCTCAAGTTGGACAGTACAGAGACAAAGTCAGAGAGGCAAGATTGCGTTTGTTTGGACATGTGCAGAGGAGAGATGCTGAGTATGTTGGGAGAAGGATGTTAAAGATAGAGCTGCCAGGCAAGAGAAAGGCCTAAGAGAAGGTTTATGGATGTGGTGAGAGAGGACATGCAGGTGATGGGTGTAACAAGATGACGAGGACAGGAAGAGATGGAGCAAGATGATCCGCTGTGGCAACCCCTAACGGGAGCAGCCGAAAGAAGAAGAAGTCAAACAAACAATCAGTATAGCAATATCACTTTGAACAGAACTTTTCATATCTCTTGAGTCCTAAGTTTCCTTCTTGTCCTCATGTATTTCTTGCAGTACATTTATTATATCCCTACAATTTCTTTCTTTTTCCTTATGTTATTAGGTGCTAGATAATAATCCTCAAGTGTAACTATTAGCTACCGGGCTTGTCTCCACAAATATGCAGCAACATTTGTAGATCATATTTACTTTGTATTATAACATTATAGCAAGAAAATGTCGGATATGCTATGTATGTGCAGATGTAGATAATCATTTACTTTATAATGTTCTATAACACTTTAATAAAATTAAGTAAGATGAGATACCTATAGTACATGTTCTTCACTTGTATTAAATGAAGAAATAACTTGAAACCTAATCATTGTTTTTTTTTCAAGCATAGATCAGCTAATCAGAAACATGAAAAAATAACCATTAGTGATTCCACTTACATGTAGATTTCAGATTTGAAAAGAAAAAAAAAAGATCTACTTAACTCTTTATCAGATTTGAAAGGACAATTTTGTTTATCTTAAAGGAAGAGATTAACTATTCTGCTCTGAACGATATTTTCACTTTGAGACCAACACCTTATAATCCAATTCCGTTTTGTCACTCAAGTGAGATAAGGCAGGGAAAGTCAAGGAGAACGTTCCAGTGTTTGTTTCTGATTACTGTATGCGGTTTGCCACTTTTTGTCATTGCTGTGACTTTACAAAGTGAGTACAATCCATAGTAACTGCTGCCAGCACCAGAAGCTGCTCAGTCTATCTGATGTATGTTATTTTCTCTGAGTGTTGCAATAAAGAGTCATTAAAATTTTTAAACAAGGTATATGTGTTTTTCTTCTAATCATATATTAAAATAGTGATACCGCCACAATTTTTATGTATGTTCATGTAGTTAAATTACTAGCTAAAATGTTAGCGATTCTGTTTCTATCTGTGTTATCAGGTTACACTGCTGGTTTAGGGTATTATAGTATACAGTAGTCATTAGTAGTCAGTAGTCAATTGTTGTTATAAATAAAAAGAAGTGTGGAAATTCATTCCATTTATATTTTTGGAAAGTGCCAGGGTAATTTGAAATATGGACCTAGTTGTTTATTATATGAATGGACAGATGTATTTCATTTAATATGCTGGGTACTTAGGAAAAAAATGTTTTCACGAAAATGTGAAAGAGATTATTCTTTATCTGAGCTGCTCCAACTCCTGCCTTGCAGCCAAATGCTGCCAGAATATGCTATGGCTGCCCAATGATCTTTCCTGAGGCTGATTAAGTGAGTCTGAGAAGGTTATATAATAAGAAATACAGTATACAAGTGACAAACAAAATATTAATGTAAATTAACTATTAAGTATAATGTTGAAACCTTGCAGGGCTACTGCACATTTATGTTATAACTGTTCAAACTTAAAATTGCTATAAGCTACTTGCAGCTAATCGTGGTTTTCTTAACTTTTGTCACCATAAAAGACAATCTGTGCCTTTGGCTTCTCAACACGCAGTGTTGCTTTGGCCTTTATGAATACGGGCCTTGAGTTAGTCTTTGAAGCACCTTCTCTGGCCACTGTGGGATCTCTTGCTTTGTCCAAGCTTTATGGGTTTTATTGTTGCTCAAGGCCTGCTAACCTGCACATGCCATCTCAGTAGAGTTACAGATCATCAGAAACCACATTGGGTTCTTTGTGTAATTTTTTAGTAAGCAGGAGCAGACAACCTAGGAACTTGTGTGGATATCACCAGTTGTAGATAAAAGTGTGATAGGCAAGTAGCTGTCACACTGTAACATGTTTACTTTTATTCAATATGTTGAGAGGATTAGCATATTAATGGGATTGTGTCATTATTACAGATCTTGATGAAAATCACTTTGAGACGGTGAGCAAGTTGCTTGCCACACACACTGAATACCATTGCAAGAGTGCCATCTAGTTTAAGGGCAATGTCGTTCATTTTCTTAATGGCTTGCTGGACTCCTTTTTATGCTGCTGCTGTCCCTAATACTATATGTGTTTTCTGTACAATGAATAAACATTTTATTAATGTCATCTGTATTGTATTGTATTAACCTACCTGGAGAGGTTTCTTCCATTTTTCCCTACAAAGATTTATTTTCGGAGTTTTTCCTTGTCTTCTCAGAGAGTCAAGGCTGGGGGGCTATCAAGAGGCAGGGCCTGTTAAAGCCCATTGCGCCACTTCTTGTGTGATTTTGGTCTATACAAAAATAAACTGTATTGTATTGTATCTGTGGGAGCATATTTGCAGTGGTACACTTATTGAGAGTACTCATTCCAGTATTAGAGAAGTGGCACTAACATCTATCAGGAGTGTTTGTCCTTTCAAGTGAAGAAGATTGTGACTATTTCTGTGGGCCAGTCATACCCTGCCAAACAGTACAGGCAGAATTCAGCTTAGTTTGGTTTACAAGGGCATTATGCTCGTATCATTGAGATTTGTCTGCTTGAAAATGTGTGCATGCATTCTTTTGAACTTTTATAATTTTATCAGTGACTGTTAAACTTATCCATATTGCTATCATACCTTACGCTTTTGATTAGTCTGCTGTCATGAATCAGACAGTAAGCTGTATTTTAATATCCTTTGAAATCTTGTTCTCTGACCCAAGAGAGTTATAGAATTTCACTTTAAAAATTGTCATGCTTTAGACTTTCATGTTAGGCCTTCATACTTGCACAGCTGAGTATGAATTACATTCTAATCCTTAGAGTTAGAGCAGCTTAGCATCGCTTCCGAGGCCACTAATATTATACAGGTGGTATTCATTTATCATTGTCTTGGATAAAATTAATAAGAATGTATCAAGTAAGAGCAAATCTGTCTTTACTAAAGGACCACTGTATAGTTCACATGTGAATTCTTCACGTCTCTGCATTTCCTGTAAGGATACTCGGTTAGCTTAAGGGTCACATTCTCTTGTCTTCTCAAGTAATAAAGAGAAGTGAAGCAAAAAAACTTTTCATATTATCGATTGACAAAAGAATGTTTGACTTTGTAACTGATATTCCAATAAAAGTATCATGTTACAACATTCCATATCTCCCAAATTTAAACACAATACAAATTGATAGTGCAACTTTTTACTTCTAGTTGGTGTAATGTCATCACTGAAGATGAATTTTAAAGTTTTTATTGGTGGGCACTTCTTAAACAATGTAAATGTTCAGGAATTCTTGTATATAGTCTATACTGCCTGTTTATGCTGAATAATTTATGAATCAGGGTTTGTATTGTTTTTACTGTAGTTTTACTGTAGTTTCCTAAGTGCAACAATAACCTTCATGTCTGAATAGACTTATATACAGTATGTACAAATTTCTGTTTTTTTTGGTAATATTGTAGGTTTGTTGTAAATTATACTGTATTTGTGCTCTTATTGCAATTCAAATTATAACATGCCTTTACCCCTACAAAATTTATGGCATTGTGAGAAAAGACTATGAAAACTTGCCGTGCAAAGTTAACTGATTTTAAGTATATGCTAAAAAATAATAATAATAATAATAATAATAATAATAATAAAGCTGGGTACACACTCAAGACACATTGGCATCACTGTTCCTGAAAAAAAATAAAGCAAGAGCAATAAAGAATATAATAATAGATTTAAGCCCAAAATGCTTTATCTTAAGTCCCTGTAACACTAAGCAATTCTTCCACTAATTTTCCATTGCAGAAGAAACGGCACAAAGAAACACACTGGTTTGTGCATCCCCTGTGGCTGAATTAAGAATAACAAGTCAGACAATTCGGACAAAACAACGGTACCTGAACAGTCTGACTTGTGACGTAACACTGACCTTTCACCTTAGTTCATTGTTTTAAAATAAAACGTATGACCTAGTCGCCCATTTTTGGTCAAAATACATTCGGAGCTAACTGATACATATTTAATATGTTTATTTTGCTCTTTATTTCCACAATAAATGGCATTTACTTTTAATACCTTTTTTGTTTGCAGACTAAGTAATGACTCAAGAGCAATCTTGAATAATCCAACCAGAAACCCATGTGATCACACTAAAGTGTGAAGGTAAAACGTCACAAGTCGGAGTCCTGAATAGTCAGAGAGTGTGTAAACACATAAACTATTCCCTTTTCCTGCTGTGACTCTTCACCATTCTCCTCTGCTTTTTAAAAGTAATTCATTAGACATGAATTCTGCCACATTATGGACCCCCTTAGCAGCCACTGTTCCTGCACCCTCACATAGCTTAGCACACCTAATGCCATCCATCCTGACACCCTCGGAACGGTTTATACTCCAAACTATTCTCCTCTTGATCAATCCTTGTTTCCTATACTCCCTTGTATTCATTTTCTTTCTTCTCCTAGCACTTACCCCTCCTGATTTATACTTCTGCAACCCCAGCTGACATTACTCTAATTCTAAAAATGAGTTAATTCCCACTCTACTACCTCAGTAATTAATACAAGCAATCACACATGCTAACGCGCAAGTCACTTTTCAGTGAAGATTAAGCCACCAGGAAATGCACTACAGTTACTAGAATCAATAAATAATTTCACTCTTTAAAACCCTCCATGACATAACCTGATACAAGGAATTGCAAAAGTTGTTATCAAAAAGGCACAGCAAAAATTACAAGTACAGACAGAAATGTGGCAGTACCCTATGATATACAGTTAGGTCCATAAATATTTGGACAGAGACAACTTTTTTCTAATTTTGGTTCTGTACATTACCACAATGAATTTTAAATAATAATAATAATAATACATTTTATTTATATAGCGCCTTTCCCATGCTCATGAAACAACTCAGATGCAGTTGCAGTGCAGACTTTCAGCTTTAATTCAATGGGGTGAACAAAAAAGATTGCATAAAAATGTGAGGCAACTAAAGCATTTTTTTAACACAATCCCTCTATTTCAGGGGCTCCAAAGTAATTGGACAAATTAAATAACTGGAAATAAAATGTTCATTTCTAATACTTGGCTGAAAACCCTTTGCTGGCAATGACAGCCTGAAGTCTTGAACTCATGGACATCACCAGATGCTGGGTTTCCTCCTTTTTAATGCTCTGCCAGGCCTTTACTGCAGCGGCTTTTAGTTGCTGTTTGTTTGTGGGCCTTTCTGTCCGAAGTTTAGTCTTTAGCAAGTGAAATGTGTGCTCAATTGAGTTAAGATCAGGTGACTGACTTGGCCATTCAAGAATTTTCCACTTCTTTGCTTCAATAAACTCCTGGGTTGCTTTGGCTGTATGTTTTGGGTCATTGTCCATCTGTATCATGAAACGCCACCCAATCAATTTGACTGCATTTAGCTGGATTTGAGAAGACAGTATGTCTCTCAACACTTCAGAATTCATTCGGCTGCTTCTGTCCTGTGTCACATCATCAATAAACACTAGTGTCCCAGTGTCACTGGCAGCCATGCACACCCAAGCCATCACATTGCCTGACTCCACCGTGTTTTACAGATGATGTGGTATGCTTTGGATAATGAGCTGTTCCACGCCTTCTCCATAATTTTTTCTTGCCATCATTCTGGTAGAGGTTGATCTTGGTTTCATCTGTCCAAAGAATGTTTTTCCAGAACTGTGCTGGCTTTTTTAGACGTTCTTTAGCAAAGTCCAATCTAGCCTTTTTATTCTTGAGGTTTATGAGTGGCTGGCACCTTGCAGTGCACACTCTGTATTTACTTTCATGCAGTCTTCTCTTTATGGTAGACTTGAATATCGATACGCACCACACCTCAAATCAACTCCAGGCCTTTTATCTGCTTAATTGATAATGACATAAAGACAGACTTGCCCACACCTGCCAATGAAACAGCCTTTGAGTCAATTGTCCAATTACTTTTGAGCCCCTGAAATGAAGGGATTGTGTTAAAAAAATGCTTTATTTGCCTCACATTTTTATGCAATCGTTTTGTTCAACCCACTGAATTAAAGCTGAAAGTCTGCACTTCAACTGCATCTGAGTTGTTTCATTTAAAATTAATTGTGGTAATGTATGGAACCAAAATTAGAAAAAAGTTTTCTCTGTCCAAATATTTATGGACCTAACTGTAGTATTTTGTATTAAGCAGTTTAAGATTTTTTTTTTGCTCATCAAATTGTAGAAATTGTTTGCTTGTCTGCAGGGATTTCTGCATTCCCATTCTAAGAAGTGGAGAGATCACTGACCAGTGGCTTCATTCTGTAAATATTCACCTAGGAACCACATGGCTAGTGCCCATCATATGAGAGTGTATAAGACAGTCAATTCATTTTGGGATATTACAGTATATACATGTACAATATTTATACATGGGCAATTATCAAAAAGTGCATTGACAAGGTTTCAGATTCTCCCTGTTTGTGCACCAGTATTATAAATGCGCATTCCCTAAGGTAATATATTGATAAAAATTTGCACCTATTTTAAGAAGCTAATCAAATTTAAAAAATATGAACTATGTTCGGTATATTTAATTATTTGAAAATGATGCAGAGACGTGTTATATAAGTGCAAATCTAAAGTATATCAACATAGACTTCCTTGCTAGGTCTGTATTTTGTTTATTTAGCCCCCAGGGTTGAAATCCAACATTGTATAAATAAAGAATACAAAATGTAGTCTTCAGTTTTAAATTCCTTTCAGATTTAAGGGGAATTTGTGTCTTCTGAAACCAGACATCACTCAGCTTTTTTTCCTTGTATTCTCTATTGCATGAAATTTTTACTAGTTGATCAGCTGTAAAATTGTCAGGCAGGGTGCCGACCAACAGGGGAAAAGGGGGTTCCAATTCTATTTAGTTACATCATCAGAAAAATAGTCTCTGAAATTTGAGATCAAAGCACACCAGTGTTCATTAATATCTTCACCAAGGTTATGCTGCAACTGTAGGTCATTTTCTGTGAGAAAACAATTCAGTATGAGGAATGCGTGGTTCATGTAACTAGGGTGTCAAATTGGGCTAAATGCTTTGGGTTTCATGCACATTAAACTATTTTTTTAAACCTCTTAGTTTGACATTTAGTCCCTTTAGCCATAAGTAATGTCTGCAATGTATGTAAGCTTTAAAAGCCAGACATTAACTGGAAAATACAGAAAAGCTGTCTGTAAATTTAACAAAGAAAACCATCATCTTGGACAATGGTTCAGGCAAGTAAAACAATACACTTACATGAGAGAGCCATCTTACTTCTGTACTGTGTATGTGTGTTTTACATTCACATCTTACCCTGTTACCAATCAGAAAAACAAGTATAAATTCATTGATTTTGGCTTCCCAGTTGAAAAAAATCGATTTACAGGAAATTTCTTCCTGCATTGTGCATTTTTGCTTTTGTGTCTGGCTTTAACTTATAGTATTTGCTGCACTGTGAAAGTGTAATGAACCATTTTTACTAGGATGATGAGACTCAATCTTGTTGTCCATGCTTTTCCAGTTTCAGCCTCCTTAAGCCAGGTTTGAAGAATGTTTCTTGGGCTCTTCCATTTAAATTAATGGTGATAAATTCTAGTTTACTTGCATGCAGTTCACATTTGTTTACAAGAGATCAACAGGTTTGTTTTTAAATGTGGCTCGCTTATCACTCTATTTAAATTTAAATACTAGATAAACAAACTTAGATTCAATTTCTTCTGCCACAAATTTGCTTAAGGTAAGCCTATATACGAGTATGAGTCCTCGTGACTCAATGGATTCAACATTATCTGCCAATTCATCTAGCTTGGTATCCTCTGCAATCTTGACTAGCTTGTTATTTATATTCTTGTCCAAATCATTTATATATATTAAAAATAGCTGTGGCCCTAGCACTGATTCCTGAAGGACACCACTCTCAACATCAGCCAATTCTGATAGGGTTTCTCGCACCATAACCCTCTGCTTCCTGTATCTGAGCCAATTTTGCACTCATCTGTGCACAACAGCCTAAACTCCCACTTCTTTTATTGTGACTCCTAACTGTTCAATGGACACCTTATCAAATGCTTTCTGACAGTCGAGATAAATAATATTGTATGCTTCACTTTGATCATACCCTTTTGTTGCTTCCACATAGAATTCCAACATGTTAGTAAAACATGACCTCTCTCTTCTGAACCCACGCTGACTATTCAGTAAAACTCCTGTTCTTGGCATGTGTTGCTCAATCTCTTCCTTAGTAATTCCTTCTATTAATTTACCTGTGATGCACATTAAGTTTACTGGCCTATAGTTTCTTAGACCTGCCTGATCACCCTTTTTATATAACAAGATAATATTTGCCATTTTGTAGTCCTTCAAAATTTCCCTAGTGTGTAGTGATTTCCTAAAAATATTTGTCAAGGGTTTATATATGTACTCACTAACCTCCTTAAGAACACAAGAAAAAATATAATCTGGCCCTGGTGATTTGTTTGATTTCAGCCTATTAAATCTAAGCAGTACTTCTCCCTCTACAATTTCCACTCATTACTTCCTTAGTAGTCCCAGTTACCGTTGGGAGGTTATCTTCTTATACACATGTGAAGACAAGGAAAATGTGAGTTTAGAGCATATGCTATTTCACTGTCTGTATTTTTTAATTCTCTTTTACTATTCCTAATGCACTTCACCTCCTCCTTGACTGTTAGTTTACTGCCGAAGTAAGCAAACTAAAGTACTATGTTGTTGTTACAAACCATTAATAATGAGATTTTCAATAGAGATGTTTCCAGCTCCAGCTTATCACAATTTTCACCACATCCTCAATACATTTTTTGTAAATTCACTTCTCCTTTCCTTTTCATAATGTACCTATTTTAGTCATATCTAAATTTTTCAAATATCCTTTGTGAAAAAATGAGTCTCAACACACAAAAAAGGTTTGGGGAAGCTACACGCATATTGTCCCTGGCTGCAAAAAGGTATAGAAATAAGTCAAGATGTGCTCTCATTGAGTTCCAAACTGAACTGATTTGGCTTAGAAAAGATTGTGGCTTTATGAGCCAAAACCGGAAGTGATGTCGTCTAGAGCCGGAACCGGAAGTGACATCAGTCTTGTCGGCGGAACCGGAAGTGACGTTGATACATGCTCCGGAACCGAAGTGATGTCACTGATGTTGAATCAGGGAGGTTTTCCCGTATTTGGCCTGCAGAGATAACAGAGGTAGGTTTAGTGCACCCCGCAACCCCATGGCCTGACGGATAATTACCTCGACTTGGTCCACTCAGCTCCCTCCTAATCACACGTATGTGACACCTTCCAAATACATGAAATGTGTTATTTTACAATGACAGTAGTTTTCAAAATGATGACTGATATTTTAACAGCTATCCTACCCTAACCACTTGGAATATATGATTTTTTGGTGCTTCTAATGTACAAAGTTATGATTAGAGATCAGTAGTAGATACAAAGCAGTAAGCTAAGTATCTGTAATGGTGCATATACTATACAACAGTGTGGTTTATGACACTGAATTACTTATCCTTTTCAGTTGTTAAAAGTACAAATCTCTATAAACAACTGTACTGCAGCATATGGCTATGATGTGCCCTGGCTTATTATAGAAACTACCACTGTATATAATAAAAGGTTTATTTGTCATATTCTTCAGTGATCAAATGTAGAATTTAAATAGTAATGTAAAGATGTGAGGGCGGCACGGTGGCGCGGTGGTAGCGCTGCTGCCTCGCAGTTAGGTGACCCGGGTTCACTTTCCGGGTCCTCCCTGCGTGGAGTTTGCATGTTCTCCCCGTGTCTGCGTGGGTTTCCTCCGGGCGCTCCGGTTTCCTCCCACAATCCAAAGACATGCAGGTTAGGTGGATTGGCGATTCTAAATTGGCCCTAGTGTGTGCTTGGTGTGTGGGTGTGTTTGTGTGTGTCCTGCGGTGGGTTGGCACCCTGCCCAGGATTGGTTCCTGCCTTGTGCCCTGTGTTGGCTGGGTATTCGGATTCAGCAGGTTAGAAAATGGATGGATGGATGGTAAAGATGTGAGAGCAGAGGGTGGAAGGGAAAATCAGGCCATGGCAAGGATGGTGATCTAACCCTTTCTTCATAAGGAATCTTCCTAATAATCATTAACCCAGGAACCCATCTGTGGGTGTGTGAATTTTGGTTTTGTATGTGTACCTACAAACCTTAATATTAAAGAAACAGTGGACTTGATCATGGTCATCATTTAGTGCAGGGATCAGCACTGCCCCTAACTCTAAAAATCTGTAGTTGATACCTGGACAATCATTGTCTCTATAAAGATTACATTTTGATCCTGTGTTTGTCTGAGTATCCCAGGTACTCAGGGTTTACTCCTATGCCTCAAACATGTACAGTTTAGACTAATAAGTGGCTTGAATTTGGCCTTGTATGAGTTAGTTTGGGATTGTGAACTGATGTTTCCTCCACAGTTGCCTCATATCTTGCAGTTGATTCTTTTGGAAAAGGCATCAGAGCCAGTTCAAGGAATGAATGAATAGATGCATTCAGTTTGTGACTGTGCCTTGTGTTTATCATTGGAAACAGAGAATTTCTAAACAGAAAATAAAAACAAAATGTGGAAAGCTCCATGGGACTATCAAGTACCATCCTTTAATAAAGTACCGTCATGAAGCATCTTAAAGTTTTCAATCAAGAAAACAGAGACACATGTGAGAGCAATGGCAAATGTATCATCCCAATTTGCTTAATGTTCATCCCACGGTCACAAAACAAAAAGTTTGAAAACATACAGCAAACTATCAGGCACAGGGAAATTCTCCTCCTGTTAAACATTCCAGTCTGCATTATTGTGAGATAAGTAAGTCTGAAAGCAATCATAGTAATTTATTGGATTAGACTGAAATATGAAGCCAGTTGTAACTATCTTTGCAGATATTAGTGACCTCCTGTATCACTGCTGTCTGGGAGGCTTTCTGTTCTCCTTTCTTGTTTAACAAATAATAGCATGTTTTTTTCTAAACAATTTAGTGTGACTTTACTGTAAATATATACTTGGACAAATTTTGCAAATCACAAAAGACCAACCTAGCAAGCTAGTGCTTTTACCATTGTAATTTTTTTTTCATTACTTAAGTAAAATCAGCTTGGACAGGCATTCATTACTCTAATTTAATGTTAATCAGAACAAAATCATTTACTTATTGAGATGTTCTATATTAACTGTGTACTTCACAGGTATGATTGTGAAGCTAGATTGTATCCACACTGGAGAAGAATAATAGAAGAAATCTACATAAATTCACTTTGCTTAGATTTACTATCAGTATTATCATATCTCAATTACATAAATGTGTAGGCCAATCACTATTTGTGAGTTCGGATATTCTCCTAGTATATATATATATGTTTTTCTCCTGGCTTTCTGGTTTTCATCCCATGGCTTGAAGGCAGTTGGTGATTTTAAATATATAAGTGTTGATTTGTGCAGAGTGTGTCCTGCAAAAAAACAAAGTTCCACCAAGAGTTGGTTCATGGTCATATGCAAGTGCAGGGTTTCCACCCTCCTGATACTTTGCCAGGCCTTTAATGCAGTTGTCTTCAGTTGCTGCTTGTTTGTTGGACTTTCTGCCATCAGTTTTGTCCAATTGGGTTGAGGTCAATTGACTGACTTGGCCATTGAAGTATATTCTACTACATTGCATTGAAAAGCAGTCGGTTTGCCTATGCAGTATGGTTTTGGCTTGTTTTCTATAAACTGTGAAACACTGTCCTGTCAGTTTCGCAGTGCTTGGCCGAATCTGAGCAGATAGTATAGCCCTGTACATTTCAGAATTCCTTCCTGAAGTCATATCAATAAACATGAGTTCCATTCGCAACCATGCATGATCATGCCATAATACTGCCTATACCATGTTTCACAGATGCTGTGGTATTCATTGGATCATGAGCCGTTTCTTCTCTTCTCCATATTCTTCTCTTTCCACATATATATAGATTCTAGTTACCTTTGTCCAATGAAAATTGTTGCAGAACTGGACAGGCTTTTAAAAAATGCTTTCTGTCTAAGTGAAATCTGTCCTTCCTATGCTTGAGTTTTACCAGTGATTTGTACCTTGTGGTAAACCCTCTGTATTTATTTTCATGAAGTCTTCTCTTGATTGTAGAATTTGGCAATGATAGGCCTACCTATCTGTGTTTTTGGTTTGGCTACATGTTGTGAAGGGGTTCTTCTTCACTAAGCACTGAATTTTTGCAATCATCCAGAGCAGCTGTCTACTGTGGTTTTCCAGACCTTCTGGTGTTGCTGAATTCAGAAGTGCGTTCCTTCTTTTTAAGAACATATAAAATGGTTTATTTGAGCACTCCTTGTGTTTCTGCTCTCTCTCTTTGTTTTGTTTTCTAGGTCTAATGATGAGTTGTTTTTACTTGTATGAACAGTTCTTTGGACCTCACATTGAGAGTTCACAGTGACAGCTTCCAAATGCAAATTCCACACTTAAAATCAATTCCAGACCTTTCGCATGCTTAATAGTTGATGAAATAATTAGGGCACCGCTCCCATCTGGCTATGGAACAGCTTGTCAGTCAAATGTTCATACACTTTTGAAACCCAGGAAATGAGGAGGTTATGCAGAAAAATGGCTGTCATTCCTAAATGGCATATACAATATTTTTGGTAAACCCCTTAAATTAAAGGACATAATGACTGCTTAATTTCAAATTCATTGTGGTGGCGTAAAGAGCCAAAATTATGATAATTGTGTCACTGGCCAAATACTTATGGACCTGACTGTGTGATATATTGGCTAATGAAACAATTGTTTTGACAGCAATAACTTCTATGAAGGCTCAGTAACAAGATTTTATGAAAATAAATGCAGTTATTTGTTTTAATAAAAAGTTATATTTTTGAACAGCTTCCAGAGTCTCACTTTTGTATAGTCTCTTTTAGGAATTTATGTGCAAGCCTACATTTGCTGAAAGACTATTGACTGTGATTTTTGGTATACAGTATAATGTGGTATAAAGTAAATAACTAAAGCTAACATGCATTTCTATATGCTTTGGTTATATCAGTGCTCTTCAGCCTAATATGTTAGACACTCAAGTGCAGCACGTTGATGAGTCACTGCTGTTTTTTTCATATTTTTGTTAGATATGATTTATTTAAGGAGCAACCTACTTTCAGTGTTTAACTGTACTCTGCAATTTTCAGATGATTTGCGGGTGGGATAGTACTGTGATTGGGGTATGGAAGAAGGATATAGAGGTTACTAGATGGATGCTTTCAAAGTCTTGAAATCTGTGTTAAGTGATGTGTAACTTTTCACATTTGGTGCTATACAGATGGGCTGCTTGTTAAATATAACTGCTTTGTTTGATTGCTGCACTTCAGCTGAACTTTTTTTTCAAAAATTCACTCTTTTGTTAAACTTTCACCTATCATTCATTTAGGTGGAATTGCCTTGATAAGTATTCATTCACTAGAAACCAATCAGGTCAGGGCAGGTTGAAAAGCATGCACTGGTACAGCGGTACAGCTCGGGATCCTGGTTGGCAACTCCTCCAGTTCTACACCCCGGAAATGACCATCTAGCTGCCCGCATCCAGGTGTTACATGGACATCCCAATCGCCTGGTCCAGCCACTCAGGTTCTCAATAATGAGGATTGTGCTGTAACTGACACTCCCTCACAATGCAGGCGCTGTGCCTCATTTGGGATCCCGTGAGCAACTGCTCACTCAACACAAAGTGAAAACAGCGAGTCTCGAAAAAAAAATACAGTACAGAAGGAGTCCAGTCTTTGTCTCAGGTCACTGGATAGCGTCCATGTTTCACAACTACAAAGTATATAACAAAACAGGAAGCACCAGGACTCTAATGACTTGGACCTTCGTCCTTTTGCAAAGATATTGGGGGCGCCACACACCCTTTTCCAGTGGCTTCAAGACCCCCCACGCTCACCCAATCCACTAACTTCATAGAAAGAGTCACCAAAGACATGAATGTTGCCACTGAGGTAAGTACACCTCTCGACAAGGTTGATATTCCATCCAGAGACAGACACACTGTTGATGGCTGTGCCCAAGAGGTCATTAAAGGCCTGGATCTTGGTTTTTATCCAGGACACTCACAAGCTCAGATACTCAAACTCCTCGAGCAGTTGCTCAAGAGCCTCCATCAGAGCCTCCATTGACTCCATGAAGATCCCAGTATTGTCGGCAAAGTCAAGATCAGTGAATCTTTCTCCACAAACAGATATAAACACAATTTAATTCTATGCCAAAAAAAAGTTCATAAAACATTAACAACAGGTCTCCTGTTATACTTTTACTCTACTTTATTGCCATAACAATGACAGTTAAAGGACATCATGGAATTTGACTTAGTGAAGCTAATGCGAATAAAACCTCAATACGACTTATAGCATAAGGACCCCAGCTGTCATCATTATTCAACACCAGATAAAAACACAGACACTTGGACATATTTATTAAATTATCTTGGAAGACTCAAATGGTCAATATGTTAAGTTCATTCATCTCACAGACTGATCATAAGTACTATTATAAAATATGACAGAACTGGTCTGGATTGGCCTAAGATATTTACCAGACAAAAATATAGCATAAAGAGGGTGGACTGGCACAACAGATCAGACAGGATAGTAATGGTTATACATTCAGGGTTAGATGAGTAGAATGAATGAACACTGGGGAGATGGCAACCAGTCATTTTAATAGCAATGAATGCTAATCTGTCATCTTATATTCTCAACAGAGAAACATTAATGCCAAACTAATGAAAAGGTAATACCAATTTCAAGAAAAGGACTTGCAAAGAAAGTTATTGTGTCCTCCCATGGGAAACTTTTACTGCTCAGATGTTGATATTTGATGGCTAGTGAGGCTTTAAAGAAATTCTCATTTATGTTTCAGTTAAGAATCAAAATCCTTAGGAGTAATAGCTTTAGACATGAGGAGACATTAGATACAATTGAAGTAAAAGGAGTCAAAGTTGAGAATTTGGTTTGAAAAGCATGTTACATTTTGTGAGATCTCTCCTAGTTTTCATATTTTCTTACTTATTATTGGACTGATGCCTTTATCCATGGTGACTTACAGAATCCGAGATACAATTGGTTACATCTGGATATGCAATTGGATATGCAGGTTAGGTGGATTGGGTATGGTAAATCAGCCCTAGTGTATGTATGTGTGTGTGTTCGCCCTGCCTTGTGCCCTGTGCTTGCTGGGGTAGGCAGCAGCTTCTCTGCAAAACTTGACAAGAATAAAGCAAGTTTGGAAGATGAATGGATGGATGCTCAGATTTTGAAAAAATAATCACTCTGATGTGTTCATTATAAAAGATGGGGCAGTGACTTGTCTGTAGTCATTGGCACACCACACAGTGAATATCTTTGAGCCAGATATTGTATTGGCTGTTGTGAAGCAGTTTTTAATAACATGAAAGACAAAACCATGGTTTTAGAAGACAACTTATTGATATTTGAATAATATGCTGGAACTCAGCAACATCACACTAAATTTGAAGGATAAAAGGCTGCTTATATCTATGAACATCATACGAACAAAATCCACAATAGTCTCATAGTTTATACACATGCTACTGAAAAATGTGCTACTCTTTGAAAGGTTATAATGGTTAGGTCTGGGTTTACGTTAGCCGAGGAAGTTATGCATCACAGAAACATAGTTTTATCTTCAAATATTATAGGCATACCAACCTCTGGCTGAAGGCTTTTGCACAAGGAAAATCAGCTTAAGCATGTAAAGTATTCAAGAATGGCATGTCTCTTAACTTTCTGTTTCTTTTTCAACATCAAGTTAAGCTTAATCTTTTTTCCTCTCTCTTGTAGATTTAACCCTTTCCTAATGCCTAAAATTAATGTTACAGTATTTTATTCATTGTTGCTGTAATAGTTACAATGTGCATTTTTACCAAATTAAATTTTACATATTTCTTTTTAGCCTTTTTGAAGAGGAGATTATGTCATATATCCCTCCACATTCATCATTTCATCCAGGATTCAGCTTCTCTCCACGCTGCTCACCCGGCTCTTCTCCACAGAGCTCCCCAGGTAATTCTCAAGAAAGTCATATATTTGAGAATAAAGCAATAAACATATTGTTAAGAATTTTTACTTGATACTGCACCTTTACAAAATTCAGAGTGTTGCAAATGATTATTTTATTTATATATCTTTTGTATATTGAAACTGACATCAGACTCAACCTTAGCACCCACTTTGCCTTATCTATAGGGTCAGACAAATAGGCAGCCTAAATGGCTGTCTTGAAGAAAGCCTTCTGTGACTCAAGTAGGTAGCATCTGCAGGGGTTGGTGCCAGCACAGGCTTTCATGTTTACACTGTTACATTATTTGGAAAAAAAAAATCAATCAAGTTATTTTTCAATAAAGAAATTGAAATTGTACTGTACTATAATGACTAACTCATCAAATGTTTTAAATAATTAAATAGACATGAATTTATTTGAACATTTTACAGTAAATACATCCCATTGGATAATTCATTTTTAAAAAGTAACACACTTTAAATATTTGCCACATAAATCCAGAATTTGTGCAAATGCAGTTTTCCCTTGAATATTTCATGTTTCCCTCTATATGTTTATGTATATATATATATATTTATGTATATATACAGTATACATATATATATATATATATATATATATATATATATATATATATATATATGGATATGTGTGTATATATATATATATATATATATATATATATATATATATATATACAGTATATATATATATATATGTGGACTGGGACCCGGACACAGGCAGACGGACAACATGGTTCCACTACACACCGTTTATTTACAATTTTAACGTGCACTACAAACCCCAGTGTCTCTTGCACCGATTTCCCAAAGTCCAGGCCACACTCTCAGTCAATGTGCCTCTCTCTCGACCACCTCCCATCCTCTCTCCAGCTCTATCCTCTTCCACCCAACATCCACTAATGACTGGAGGGAGGCGGCCCCTTAAATGGTAACCCGGATGGGCTCCAGCTGCTTCCCGGCAATCAGTCCTAGCCACACCCCAGTGTGGCGGAAGTGCCGGCTGCGCACCCGGAAGCCGTCCGGGTGTCCCCTGTCATCTTCCCCCCAGCACTTCCTGGTGTAGCAGAAGTGCTGGGCTCCAGGGTTCCTCAGGCACCTGGGCGCCGCCTGGCGGTGGCCATGGGCCCCTACAGGGTTGGGCTTCCAAGCCCTCTACGCGTGGCCCCTGATACAACCAGGGTGGCACAGACCACACGGGATATTCCGGCACTGGGGCGCCGCCTGGCGGTGGCCACGGGTCCCTACAGGGCTGGGCTTCCAATGTCACTACTAGTAGCATGAGGCGATACCTGGACCCTACAGAGGTTGCACAGGTAGTCCAACTTCTTCCGGATGGCATATTTATATTCATTTTGTACTTATCTTTTTACACTACCTTCTTTAAAATAATGTGATAGTAAAGTACCCTCATTATAACCATCTACATGTAAGGAAAATGCCAAGAAAGCCAACAGCTTGAGAAATTGGTGCATCTCATTTCCAAAACACAAAAGGAAGGAACATAGAGACTACAAACTACAGTGTAAGCATAAGGATAACAACCAGTTTCCTCCCCCTCTGCATGTTGAACCTCTATTTACCAGAATGGGTGGTTCTTGTACTTACTCACCCCTCAAGTACTACAATAAGACTCCCTTCTGAAATTTTGCATTTCTCTCGCTCTCTCTCTCTGTCTTTACCATTTACAAGTTAAATCTTATTTTTTATACTTTTTTTTATACTTTATTTAATCTAATTTCATTCATCAATTTTTTTTCTGTAAGTTACTTTACTGATGACTTCACTCTGTTGTCGTGATGCTTTTTGTTACCTCTGATGCTTTCCCATTGAGGCATGGTCACTGTACAGTATAAGTCTCAATTATTGAAGTATTAAACAAGATCTTGATAAGGCTAAAGGGCTGCTGGAATTTTAGAATAAGAATAAAAGTTAGTTCGGCCTCAATGTCTGCCATTTGTTTTTTTTCTTTTTCTTTTTCCATTCAATCTTGGTATGTAAAACACGAGACAGTTTTTGGAAAGGTTTGAACTTTGCCTGTCTTACAGGTACAATTTTACTGTTTGTATTCTTATGTCTGGCAGCAGTGAGATAGCAATAAAATCACCAGCAACATGCTGTTTTTTTAAAGAAACATTTTTTATTAGTTTTTCTCAAACTGATGTCACCTTATATGACTTCTAATTAGAGGGGATGTCAAACCTGATGACTGAAGTTTCACCAGAACATGTCAGATTTACTTTTTCCAGTCTGTCGTAGTAGATAAAACATGAGATATCAGACAGACAAACCTCTCTTCTGTTTACATGGTCCAAAACATTTGTGTTCTTTATTCCTTGTTACTGATTTCTATGCACTGTACTTCTAGGGGAGTTTGCATTGGTTCTCAGTTCTCACCCTTACAACTTAAGAGAAAATTGTTTGATTTTATTGCGGAGAGCCACATTGTAGTTGGACTACGTAGCAGGCAGGGTATGTCATAATAAGCAAGTGAAGGTTGTGAAAGAGTGCTATCATTGCTGTCATTTAGCAGATAAGGCGAAAGAAGACCCTAAGAGATTCTTTCAGTATTTTAGTAGTAAAAGAACAGTCAAGGAGGAGGTCAAGTGCATCAGGAATAGTAAAGGGGAATTAAAAGATACAGACAGTGAAGTAGCGGATGCCCTCAACTTACATTTTTCTGAGGTGTTTACAAGTGAGCAAGTGGACAACCTCCCAGAGGTGAACGCAACTACTAAGGAGGTACTGAGAGATTTGGAAATTGTAGAGGGAGAAGTGCTGCTCAGATTAAATAAGATGAAATCAAACAAATCACCAGGCCCAAATAATATTAACCCTTGAGTTCTTAAGGAGGCTTCTGACTACATATATAAACCCTTGACACATATTTTTAGGAAGTCACTGCGAACTGGAAAAATTCCAAAGGAATTGGAAAATGGCAAATATCATCCCATTATATAAAAAGGTTGACAGGGCAGATCCAAGCAACTATAGGCCAGTAAGCTGAAAATGCATCACAGGAAAATTAATGGAAGGAATTATTAAGAATAAGAATTGAGCAACACATGGCAAGGACAGGAGTTATTCTGAACAGTCAGCATGGGTTCAGAAGAGGGAGGTCGTGTTTTACTAACATGCTGGAATTCTATGAGGAGGCAACAAAAGGATACGATCAAAGTGGTTGATTGAAGTGTTTAAAATTATGAAAGGAATTAGTACAGTGGTTCAAGACTGTTATTTTGAAATGAGTTCATCAAGAACACGGGGACACAGTTGGAAAATTGTTAAGGGTAAATTTTGCACAAACATTAGGAAGTTTTTCTTTACACAAAGAACGATAGACACTTGGAATAAGCTACCAAGTAGTGTGGTAGACAGTAAGACGTTAGGGACTTTCAAAACTTGACTTGATGTTTTCTTGGAAGAAATAAGTGGATAGGACTGGTGAGCTTTGTTGGGCTGAATGGCCTGTTCTTGTCTAGAGTGTTCTAATGTTCTACGGACTTGCTAAAATGTTGTAAAAGAAGGCTATGACTGAGAAACACCGTCCGTCTGTCCTTGTCCAACTCATGACCCAGTGAGACAGCTTTATACCTGTGCTTGGGTTCATTTCATGCCAGGCTCCAGGATTACCTTTCAATTTAAAAGTCTGTCTGTAGTTTTGTGGTGACCTTGCACCCCTGAGCTTTCAGTATGTCTTGCAAACTGGGTGTGCATTAAAAGGTTACATTTTTCCATTCAGAGGTCATATGCTACCATGTAAGGGACAAGAACTAGAGGCTTGCTGCTACTTCTTACTCTTTAAAAAGGTAATATATAGTCCCAATTTTTATGACCTGAGGCAATGCATTGCCCTTTGCCATCCAGGAAGCATTATACAATCCTGTCAGTCTTCCCACCAGTCTCGGTTGAGGGTCAGGCATCCCTGGCACCTTTTGGTTTGCCTACTTTCTAGTACCCTTGGGAATAGTGCATGTCTCCTTCTAGATTGCACTTCACTTTATAGTTAGTATGGGCGCCCCTGGTTATTTCCCTTCCTAAAACACACAGAGCTAAACACTCCCTGGCATTGCCTTTCTTTCTATTTTGGAATGCAGCTATGCAAGTCTATTGCCAGTGTGTATTTTCCTGACCCTGTATCACCTTTCTGGATCCTGTTGCTGTCTGTACCACCCTTTCCTCCCTGGCAATCCATTCATTTAGTGGGCTACTCATACATATATAATACATTTATTTGTTTTTTTTTCTTCTTCTTAGATCTTGCATGAATCCTAAAACAGATTTTAAAATATACAGAACTCATATAATAATCCTATAATATCTCTGATGCTTTGAACATTCAAAACAGTGTTAACATTTTATCTGTAAATTGACTGCATGAAGAAATACAACAGAGGGTTATGTGAAATAATTTAGAAGTGGACACAGCTAGGGGTAACACATACTGTAACAAATCTGTAACAGTTCATTTTTTAAGGAAAGTTCAAGAGAAGGACAGCCCACATCAGTTAAACCTCAACTATTTAAAACTGGCAGAGCCCTCTTACTTGTGCTTGCACTTCCTGAAGTCCCTTCTCTGGCCCCGTTACCGCCTGAGCAGCAGCAGCCCTTAACTACAAGTTGCCATCAGGCTTCTGCCAGGCTGTCTCACAAACGCAAAAGTCTTCTCTCAAAACAAAAGTTTCAAGCATTTCCTTTGTTATTAGTCCCTTCTTAGTAATAATAGCATAAATAGCTTTAATGTAATAAAAGAAACATTTCATTTTTGAGAAATTAAACTCTGCTGCTTTTATTTCTAAATTGAATTAGTTCTTTTTTATTTAAATTGTATTACTCTTATTTTGTAATTAACAAATTGCTTTATATTGCTTGAAAGGTAACATCAAGAAGTTTCAGTTAATTTGTCTTGTATACGGATCACATTTGACTTCATGCTAATTTGATGTCAAAATCATAACTATTTTCATTTTGAAACTGTAAACCAGCACTATAATTAAAACCGTTTCAATGTACTGTATGCTTGTTCTGAACTCATTTTCCCTTATATGAGTGTACAGGGGCTGCACTGGGCCCAAGGCTGGAACAAACCCTGTATAGGATCTCAATTCATTTTAAGCCGCATTTACATTAGGTCTAATTATGAATAACTGTCGAAAACATGTAGAATAAAACCAAATCCCCTGAAAAAAGCCATATATATTTAGGTTCCTGAAGAAGTGAAGCTGTGTTTCCTTCCTACTATTCAGGGCATTAAGAAGATACACAAAATCACTAAAAAAGGAATGTATAAAATACTCCCACACACACTTTCCTTAAACGCTACCAATGCTAAAATCAGATTGCCTGATCCTAATCAGTCTAGCGGATCTCAAGATGAATATACTGACTGTTGAAACACTACAGCTGGCTGGGGCTACCACATTGACATTGATCCTTTGGTCTTTACTTTGCCTTTAACACAGTTAATCTCCAGGCAATCCTTGTCACCTTCTACAATATCGGGATCACTGTGGTGCTCTCAAATGGTTTGAATCCTACATCTTGGGCAGATCTTACCATGTGTCCTAAAGAGGAGAGAGATGTCTAACTTTCATCAGGCAAGCACAGAGGTATCTCAAGGATCATTGTTTGGTCCTTTCCTCTTTTGTTTGTACACCACCTCTCTAGGCTCTATCATCCAGTCCCAATGATTCTCATATCAGCGTTGTGCTGATGGTCCTCAGCTGTACCTATTGTTTCCTCTAGAACAGTCTGGATGAAAGAACACCATCTCCAGCTCAACTTGTCAAAGACAGAACTCCTTTTTATCCCTGAAAATCCATTTAATGAACACTATCGCTGTACAGCTTAGATCATTATCACTAACACCAAGCTAGTACACAATCTTGGGGTGATGATCGATGAAAACCTATCCTTAACTGATTGTTTCCCTGTACAATGAAATTCTTTCTTTGCTGTCCACACCAAATGACAAAACCAATGTATAAAGATAAACATAAATAATAAGTAGCAGATAGATAATAAGTAACAGAGGCCGCATAAAGTATAAAAACAGAATAGAAGGATAAAGTGTAATTGTGCAGGTAGGTGTGTGATGGACAAGTCAAATACAGTTGTGTAAGGTAAACAGAATGAAGTGGCCCATGGTTATAAACTCAGTTATTTAGGAGTCTAATGGCCTTGGGAAAGAAAGTCCTGCATTTCATACTTCTATACCTGCTACCTGAGGGTAGAAGTGTGAACAGTTCGTGTTTGGGGGGTGGGTGAGGTCCCTAAAGATTAAGGCAGTTCTCCTGCGGACTCTGCAGAGAGGGCAGTGGGGTCCTGGTGATCTTCTCAGCAGTCTTTACCACTCTGTACAGGCATTTGCCGTCCATAGTAGTAGTGTTGCCGTACCACACGGTGATGCAGCTGGTCAAGATGCTCTCAACAATGCAGCTGTAAAAGTTGCCAAGTATCTTAGTCGAGTCAACATGCCAAAACTTCCTCAGCCTCCTCAGCAAGTACAGCCGCTGTTGAGCCCTCTTGACCAGTTGTGTGGTGTTAAGAGTCCAAGTGAGGTCCTCACTGATGTAGACGCCCAGGTATTTAATGCTGCTCGCCCTTTCCACTTCAAGCCCTCGGTTGAACAGTAGCTGGGGAGGTCTCTTCTCCTTCCTCATGTCCACTATCATCTCCTTCATCTTGTCTGTGTTGAGGGTGAGGTTGTTGTCCTCATACCATGACGCCAGACAGTCCACCTTTCTCCTGTAGGCCGCCTCATCCCCACCTGATGTTATCTTTGTGGGAGGCGTAGAGGATGGGGCTGAGGACGCATCCCTGTGGTGTGCCTATGTTTGTGATAATGGTGGCTGAAATCTTATTACCAATCCTGACAGACTGGGGCCTGCCAGTCAGAAAGTCTAGGAGCCAGTCACAGAGGGTGGGGTGCAGGCCAAGTGCAGACAGTTTATGGGTGAGTTTTTGGGGGATAACCGTGTTAAAGGCAGAGCTGTAGTCAACAAAGAGCATCCTGATGTAGGAGTATTTGTTCTCCAGATGGAAGAGGGAATAATGTAGTGCAGCCATAATGGCATCTGAGGTGGACCTGTTGGGCCGGTAGGCATACTGCAGGGGGTCCAGAGTGTCGGTATGCTGCTCTGAATGTGGGCCTGCACCACTCTCTCAAAACACTTCATGATGATTCGAGTGAGTGCTACCGGCCTGCAATCATTCAGGCAGGTGAGTGGGCTTTTTTTAGCAAGGGGGATGATGATCGTAGTCTTAAAGCAGAACGGAACGATCCGCTGACTGAGGGAAAGGTTTAAGATGGAACAGAGTACATCAGCCAGCTCATTGGCACATGCTTTGAGAGCCCGCCCAGGGATGTTGTCTGGTCCAGCTGCCTTACAGGGGTTGATCTTCCTTAGTGCTTTGTGTACCTGACCTGAAGAGACTGTTGGTAAGATGCTTGCTTGTCATTCCACTTTTCAGGTCACCTCATTATCTCCCTGTCAGCAGCACTTATTAAGTTCAGATCATTGATGTTTGTCTGCAGAATAGTCAATTGGTCAGTAAAAACATATAATTAGGCACTCATAAGGTCCTATGCTTATTCTTACCCACTCATGTTGTTACTGAATGCTGCCTGGTGATACCAATAGCCAGTCTCATGTTGTTCTATCTCATTTTTGATGATCAGTTTTGTTGACTTATTCCTTAAAACTTATTTCAAAACACTTCCCAGGTTGATGTTACTTGACTATGCTCAACCTCTTTTGTGAGTCACTTTGGGTGAAAAGCATCTGATAAAGCTAATGTCACATTACGTAACTTTTCAAACATTTTTCAGTTATAGCCTTCATTTATATAATCTTAGCAAGTCGAAGTCAGTCACACAATCTGACATACCCAGTAACTCATTAAAACCAATCCATGACTCTCTGAAACAGGTTTGATTTTTGTCTATAGTCATAGGGTTAGATTGTGTGTGAATGAATGCTGACAGCCAATGAAATTTCATTTGGAAGTACAATGCATAATGTTTTGGACCTCACAAACACAAGAGAAGCTTGTTTGTCGGATGTCTGATGTTTTACATACCACAACAGAATGGAAGACGAAAGAAAAGGGCTGAAATTGTGGATGAACTCACTATAGCTGTTAACCCTTCATACAGCACCAATTCTGTTAGGCAGCATGCTATTGACTATCACAAAAAGAGGCGAGCAGGACTGTGCCAGAAGATTGACACACAGTTGCTAAATGTGACATGGCCATCGATTTTCGTTTCTATAATGTGACATGGCATAATGTGACATCAGCTTAAGTAAGGAAATGTATATGTAAGTGTAAATGCAAACTAAACATTAAGGCCACAAGGTATTTTTTGCCTTTAATTATTTTATCTATGTTGTACACAAGAACTGACCACATTGGTTATCCAGCCAGACAACAACAACAATAATAATAATAACTAGGGGGCTCTGCCCCCTGCTCGCTTCACTCACCATCCCCTGGGGCAGGTGCCAGGCACCCGTTATCGAACGGCTGAGCTGCTCAAAGGGCATTGGGGTGCTCCTCCGTTAGAGAAAGCGATTGTATTTAAAGAGATAGTATATAGTAGAGTATGCAGGGTGCAGGAGGAAGACGATTTGGTGCCTAATTATTATAGATAGAAAATTAGTTACTTGAGTGTTTCACTAAAACTGTCTATTTTAAACACCAATGAATAGTAAAGTGTAGTAAAAAGTAAAAGTAGAAGTAAAAAAGTAAAATGTAATAAAAAGTAAATACAAAAATTAAATTGCATTAACTATTCTTCAAAAACAATATTATGAATTACTTTATCCTCTAACTTACATTCTATAAACTTTTGGTTTTTTGCATTTCTGTTCACATATTGTTCAGGATATTTTTCTGTTTTTAGTTTATTGTACAATTCTCTTTGTTCTTGACTTTTTATTATATACAGCTCTTTTTTGTTCATTTTTTTTTTTGATGTTCATTATAAGCTGTTGCCATTCATTTTCTCTCACAATCTAAAATTTGACCCTCTCGAATTGATAATTTGCTTTTCTGCCTTGACATTATAACCGACTGTGTTGAAGCGTCAGTTAGCAGCACTGACAGTGTCACGGCGTGGTACAGAGAGAGGATGTGCACAGAAAGAGCAATGATTGGGTGAACGGTGTAGAGGGGAGTGGTCAAGGCTGAATATCGCGGATATGACAGAAAACCTTTTTTATATAATAAAGAGATGATAATAGTAATAAAAGTAATAATAATACAAATGATTTTTTAAAATGTTATAATATTTTTCTATTTACATGATATAAAAGACTTGCAAAAATGGTAATCAAAAGTTTGCAATCAATCAAGAATTCCTTTTATAAAATTTGTTAAAACATTTGATTCACTTTCTTCTGGATGGTATGGTGGCGCAGCAGTTAGCACTGCTTCCTCACAGATCCTGAATTCATTCATTGTCCGTGTGGAGTATATTCATTCTCCCCCTGTCTGTGGGAATCCTTCTTCAAGTATGTAAGCTTTCCCCAGTTTGTGAGAACTGGCAGCATACAGGTATGTGCATGAGTGGTACCTACTTTGGACTGATATGCCATCCAGGGCTTCATGTCTCCTTAAGCCTAATGCTGCTAAGGTAGTTTTCAGCTCACAGTGACACAGAATTGGATTTAGTAGGTTTGAGAATGAAGTTGTATATTATTTTAAGACTTGGTTGCTCCTTAGAGATAATTCAACTTGAATAGAGAACACGTGGCTTTGGTTATTGCTTTTATTCATTTCAGATATTGAAAAAATTATACGTAAGCCAATATGGGACCATGTTTACAAGATTTATCATACTTAGTATGTAATCTATGAAATTAATTCTTTTTTTTTTCAAAATTGGCTTGTCTTGTGTTCTAAATTTACTCTGAATTTTTTATCACGCTATAAAAAATCCAATTACCTGTACTGCCAAAGGAAAAAAAATTACATGACTAATACAAATTAAATTTGATCTTAATTTGAATCTTGGCTTCATGTAAAACTGACTTCCTTTGCAGCTGTGCACTCAGAGTTTAAACTTTTAACTGTGAAAGTATTTAAAGAAGAATGTGAGCAGTGTGTTTTGTCTATAAATGACACTACTAAGCAGCAACAATTCAAAACTGTATGGATGCATAACCCTGACAAAATGTATTTTTATGTAGTGTAGTTCAGAATTGGTAAAGAGCTAAACTGAAAATGCTGTAGTGCAAGCTATAGGGTGTAATGGTGTTCATAAAATATAAAGCATTGTATCTAATGGAATGATGTCCATTGAGCAATTTATGAGCAGTAATGAGTCTTAATGTTTTACATGTTAGATTTTCTCAATACAGTTGGAATGCATGTTATTTAGTACTACAGATATATCTGACAGCAGCAGCAATGAACGTGTTTGGGTGCTGAGCAGCTTTTAAGATCAATGCATTTGTTTTGACAGGTTTGCAAAGAGCCAGTGCCAGGGCTCCCGCACCGTATCGCAGGGACTTTGAAGCCAAGCTGCGTAACTTTTATAGAAAGCTGGAAGCAAAAGGCTATGGACAAGGGCCAGGAAAAATCAAGTAAGTGAAAATCTCAAGTATCACTGCCAAACTTCAGGCAGGTAACAGAATCCTGGCCAGACACAGAATCCAACTAAATGATGTATCGACGATAAAGTAAGTCATAAAACATATTATGAATGAGGAGGTTCTAGAGGTAACATGTGCAAGTGCTACTGTAGTTCTCAGCTGGTTTTTCCTGCATTTTCTGTAAGCACTGTTCTGTTATTAATGACCATTTTCAAAACTCTGTAATCCAGTTCAGGGTTGCAGATCAGCATGAAACACAAGGCAGCAATCCCCCTGGAACAGGGCATCAATCCTTAGTGGTGTCTCAGTCTGTTATACTTGTATGAAAAATAAATACTTAAGAGAGAGATGCATATAAAAAGGGCTGAGTGGCTAGATGGGAGGATGGTTAAATGTGTTGGCACATAAAGCTCCTCAATCAACATAGAAAACTGTGAAATCTGGTCAAGTAAGAAGTTTTTCCCTGATTCACTACTTGTGGCTATCTAACACTTAACCTACTCAAATTATAAATAATCAAATAGTTGCAAAACTCATGATGAAATAAAAGTCATGAATGTGTGTAGAAGTGGCATAATATAGTACACCCTAAAAAGAAGACAGGGTGCTTAATTAAATAATATTGTAGCTTAGTTAACTTTCTTCATAACTGAAACATTCTTATTCTTGCTGATAAGTTCTTAACAATTCAAATGGACAGCAATTCTCTTTCTGTTTATCCATTCATCCATTATTCAACCCACTATATCCTAACTACAGTGTTACAGGGGTCTGCTGGAGCCAATCCCAGCCAACACAGAGTGCAAGGCAAGAAACAAACCGCAGGCAGGGCACCAGCCCACTGCAGGGCGCACCCACACACCAAGCACATTTTACAATCGCCAATGCACCTAACCTGCATGTCTTTGGACTGTGGGAGGAAAACGGAGTACCCGGAGGAAACCCACGCAGACACGGGGAGAACATGCAAACTCCACGCAGGGAGGACCCAGGAAGCGAACCCTGGTCTCCTAACTGCAAGGCAGCAGCGCTACCTACTGTGCCACCGTGCTGCCCTTATCCAATTTTAGCCCCAGCTCAAGCCATATATAGGGTTGTAGGCAGCTGAAGCCAATCACAGTATCCTGCTGCCCATGTAAAATATCTACAAATCTAAATGTTTTCATTTGAAATATTATCATCTGGTAAAATATGAAAACGTAATGAAATTACAAATAATGTCACATGCATGTAATTTTATTGCCTCAGCATGAAATGATCATTCTCAGTGAAAGAAATGTACTTTTTAGACCACACTTCCTATTATAAACAGTGATCTAAAATAAAAAAATTCTGTATCCCATGACCTCCTCTTAACCACTTCCCCACTTCTAAAAGAAACCTTCTCATAAAAGCCATTTGTACATTTTCAATAGATGAATTATTACAATACAAAAAAAAGTCTTGTCAGTGATGAATTTAAAAACATGATTAAACTATTACAATATAATATGCATTTAAATACAGACCAAACTCTATTTTTTTAAGAAAATATGTACAAAATATAATGCCATATCCCAATAGGTCTTAATGTTAGTCCCATTCGTAGCTCTGTAATCAGTGCCATTGGCAGACAGAAAGCTATTGAAATTCCTTCATACTTTTCAGGGAGCGTGCGATCGAAAATCATGCTACTTCATACATACTCAAAGTATGTCTATCAAAAACATTGATTTTCTTGATTTGAGCCAATTGAAGGGAAACTCACTTTCTTTCTTCTATCCACCTATTTAATATTATTAAATAAACGTAGTCGAGTATATGGTCATGGGAACTATGTATTCCAGCAATGCTGTGGACAAGAAAATGCCCAACCTTGAAGCTCAAATCCATCAAAGTAGTGCTCACCCACATTTATGTATCAAATGAATTCAGAGTTGTCAATTATCATAAAACAAAATTTATTTTTTTTGTGCAAGAACACTTACGCAGAAATGTTGACAATGTTCAGACTAAATGTATTTTTAAATCTTATTAATTGGAAATGTGTGGTCAAGGAAATGTATGAATATCTTTTAGTAAATGTAAAAGAAACAGAGTCATACTAATTTTATGATTTTTTTTGTTAATTAATTTTTATGTTTTTCATTGAAAATACTAAAGGAATACAGTACATCTTGCTATGTTTTAAAAGCAATAAGTACTATTTCATGTGGGACTTTTGAAACTTTTCAAAAGTGGGACTTTTCACTGCTTGGTGAAAATAACTAGAAATGACTAGACAAGGGATATGACTGGTCTAGTACTGAGCTGGTGGAAGAACTCAAATCCCAAGAATCAAAGCAGTGTCATTGACAGCCCATCCCATAACCCGACCCTTCCAAATACTAATACTGATGATAAAATACAGTATACAACATGTTCTCCAATACAGATACTAATACAGATGCTGCTATATACTTATCATTGTCACACATCTTGAATTTACTGGTGTATTATACATTAAAATCCCATGCATATTTTTGATGCCCTGGTATTTCTGCCTGACCCAGCAAACCTCATAAGAACCCATAAATTAAAAACAGTTGAATAGATATATTTGTGCCTGAGTCAATGGCAGTTCAGCCATACATATATAACTACCACAGCAAACAGAACATCCTCTTTTTTATCCAAAACAGCAAAAATATTTTCATCAAAAGTTCTTTTAGGAGTTCTCAAAAAACTCCAGTGATGTGGTTATGCATTATGGGAAACCCCCTGAATTAAGTACAGCGTTCCACACACTATACACATTAAAAAAATCAAATGGTGTTTGAACTAGATGAACTCTGAACTGTTTAAATGTATGACCGGCTACATTTTTTGAATATTTCTGATATTTACATTACATTAAATGCAATTTTAAAATATATATAATATTGTAAATATTTTTTAGAAAATATGTTATCTCATTTTGGTGAAAAAAAATCCTAAAATAATATATCTATGGATTTGATTACTTAAACTACCTAAATGAATAAAAAAAAATTTATTTTTATACTTATTTCTTGTTATGAGCTCTTTTCCTCAGTCCTCATAGAACACATTTAAATGTGACTTGGTCTCCAATTATATTGGTTTTAAAAGCATCTGGGTCAAATCATTTTTCAGAAACATTTTGAATGACTTTTACTGCATTTACTAATAAATGCAGCATAAAATGAAAGGGTCAGTGAACAGTTACAGCAGCAACGACAGTTTCTAGATTCCCTGAGTAAATAATACACTATGGCTCTGAATACCTCCATGTATTTTCCACTGCATGCTTACAAGTGCTACCACCAACTATGCCTGTTCATATGGAGGATATTTTTGGAGGTATGCATTGTTCGTGACAGAGATTGTTTCGACGGAAAGCAGAATTACAGTAAAAAAATAAACAAGTCATTCAATCAGACTTAAATAGGGCAAAACCAAAATCCTGAAGTGAACAGAGCTTTATACCTGAAATTATTAATTTGCTTTTTTTCTTTTAATATACTGTATAGTGTAATACAGTGAAAAGTCCTTTGATGTTGATTCAGGTACTACATCTAATTTCATCTGCAGAACTAAATAGTTAGTGGTGTCCGCAGTGCCGGTGCTAGGTTATTTTGCGCTTTAGGCCAAGCTTATTAGTGCACCTGTTTGGTAGCTAACCCATGTGGCTAGGTTCGACCATATGATCTGCACCCTACGTGATTGCCTAATTCGCCTTTATGGTGGTGCTGACCCTGGGTATCCGCATACTGTACTTAACAAGCAGTGCAAGAACCCGGAAATACATGGCAAAATCACTTCACATTATACCTGGAAACAAATGGTGATAACAGCAATTCAATTCACCTGAACCTGACAGTATGAGCTGGAACTTACCTGGTAACTTAGGGAGCAATGCAGATATCCAAACATAAGGTGGTACTTATGCGCACACTTATAGTGCATCCGGAAAGTATTCACAGCGCATCACTTTTTCCACATTTTGTTATGTTACAGCCTTATTCCAAAATGGATTAAATTCATTTTTTTCTTTGGAATTCTACACACAACACCCCATAATGACAATGTGAAAAAACTTTACTTGAGGTTTTTGCAAAATTATTAAAAATAAAAACACCAAGAAAGCACATGTACATAAGTATTCACAGCCTTTGCCATGAAGTTAAAAATTGAGCTCAGGTGCATCCTGTTTCCCCTGATCATCCTTGAGATGTTTCTGCAGCTTAATTGGAGTCCACCTGTGGTAAATTCAGTTGATTGGACATGATTTGGAAAGGCACACACCTGTCTATATAAGGTCCCACAGTTGACAGTTCATGTCAGAGCACAAACCAAGCATGAAGTCAAAGGAATTGTCTGTAGACCTCCGAGACAGGATTGTCTTGAGGCACAAATCTGGGGAAGGTTACAGAAAAATTTTTGCTGCTTTGAAGGTCCCAATGAGCACAGTGGCCTCCATCATCCTTAAGTGGAAGAAGTTTGAAACCACCAGGACTCTTCTTAGAGCTGGCTGGCCATCTAAACTGAGCGACTGGGGGAGAAGGGCCTTAGTCAGGGAGGTGACCAAGAACCTGATGGTCACTCTGTCAGAGCTCCAGAGGTCCTCTGTGGAGAGAGGAGAACCTTCCAGAAGGACAATTATCTATGCAGCAATCCACCAATCAGGCCTGTATGGTAGAGTGGCCAGATGGAAGCCACTCCTTAGTAAAAGGCACATTGCAGCCCACCTGGAGTTTGCCAAAAGGCACCTGAAGGACTCTCAGACCATGAGAAACAAAATTCTCTGGTCTGATGAGACAAAGATTGAACTCCTGGTGTGAATGCCAGGCATCACGTTTGGAGGAAACCAGGCACTGCTCATCACCAGGCGAATACCATCCCTACAGTGAAGCATGGTGGTGGCAGCATCATGCTGTGGGGATGTTTTTCAGCGGCAGGAACTGGGAGACTAGTCAGGATAAAGGGAAAGATGACTGCAGCAATGTACAGAGACATCCTGGATGACAACCTGCTCCAGAGCGCTCTTGACCTCAGACTGGGGCAACGGTTCATCTTTCAGCAGGACAACGACCCTAAGCACACAGCCAAGATATCAAAGGAGTGGCTTCAGGACAACTCTGTGAATGTCCTTGAGTGGCCCAGCCAGAGCCCAGACTTGAATCCGATTGAACATCTCTGGAGAGATCTTAAAATGGCTGTGCACCGACTCTTCCCATCCAACCTGATGGAGCTTGAGAGGTGCTGCAAAGAGGAATGGGCGAAGCTGGCCAAGGATAGATGTGCCAAGCTTGTGGCATCATATTCAAAAAGACTTGAGGCTGTAATTGCTGCCAAAGGTGCATTGACAAAGAATTGAGCAAAGGCTGTGAATACTTATGTACATGTGATTTCTCAGTTTTTTTATTTTTAATAAATTTTCAAAAACCTCTTAATAAACTTTTTCACGTTGTCATTATGGGATGTTGTGTTTCTGAGGAAAAAATGATTTAATCCATTTTGGAATAAGGCTGTAACATAACAAAATGTGGAAAAAGTGATGCGCTGTGAATACTTTCCGGATGCACTGTATGTATCTATAACTGATTACTGATTAAAACTATACCGTATATGTGTGTTAAAATGATGAAGAAAACCAAACTATCAAAAATCAAAAAAAGAGTATGAACATATGTATGATTTTAGCTATTTTTAATTACATAAGCTTCCTAATTATCCTGAATGTTAACAATTTAAACAAAAAAGTTTAAATATAATAAGCTATGACCACCTGGTAATTGTGGATGAAAAGGAAAATTTCATTCTAAGCAGAATCCATCTTCCCTTAACCTACTGGTCATCAACTCCTCCCTGGGTACTCCAATAATGTTTCACAGTGCAGGTATACAATGAATTTTCAGGAAAAATGTCCATCATTGGGATGACATATTAAATTTAAGGTCCTGTGTAAATCTCAGGAAGGATAAGCTGGTCTAGATGGCGACGACACAAGATGACATCACAGAACCTTCAAAAGAGAATAGGAATGACTCAGTAATTCTCTTCACAAAGATTGTTTTTAAAAACCATATTAACAACTGTAACATGAGTATCCTTGTCTAAGTTAACAGTGCCTCTACCTTGATTTAAGTCCTGAGACAAAAGAGATTTCTTTGAAATTAGCAGGTAGATAATTCTACAATAGTATTTATCCTGGAAATTGTATTTATTTCAACATTGTGTAAATTAGGGTCATATCATTAGTAGTGATGCTTCCTTGCTGACATTTTATCAATTAGCAGTAGGAAGGAAGTAATCAAACAATTTTATCAATCACCAGTAATGTAATACAAGTCCATTTCCCTTTAAATAAATAAATGAATTAGATTTTTCTAAATACAGCATCAGAAAAAATGTGGTAACCTAAACTAAGATGAGCATCGAAGTCATCAGTCAGATTCAGTTATTATGACAATTAATGTTTATTATAATTCTCCCCAACACTTTCTGGATGCACCTGTCTAGTGTAAATTTTATTCTTAATCTTGGGGAAATTACCTTTTATTTTAGAAGGTAAGCTAAACACTTTTTTCAGTTATTTTTATAAAAAATTAAATAGGCTAGTTGTACATTTTTATCAGGACATCCCTAAACAACTTGCTCACTCACTATTTCCTGTTGAATAATAGGCAGCTCAGAAATTGCCATTTAAATGTACTGTGATCTGATTTTCCTGACTTTCCACATATTTTTGGTTAAGTCTGATTCATTATTTTTATTATTATTATTATTATTTTTTTTATCATAATTATGGCAATGCAATTTTGTGTTCTGTTTTATGGACGGTGGCATCATTTATTGACATTCCCTGCCTAGCCACGCTACATTGTTTAAGGTTATTAATCAAGTAGCACTGGGGTCACTTGACATATTGTGTCACTGACTTCATGTTACTACACTTAGCTAATTTTGATTCTGATACTGATTTTTTTCTTTATCCATTTAAAACATTTTTACAGTAAGTATCTACATAGCCATGTGTTAAAGTCTTACATTCTCTGGTAAGGTGTTATACTCTTCAGTGAACTCAAAAAGGTGAAAGGGTGAGAGGCTTAAAAAAGAGACACATAAACCAGACTAAGGCTTTTCCTAGATTATCCAGAAATAGACCTCACCTAATGCAGACATGCCCCTAAACTCTACTGATCTGCTTTGGCCTACAGGCCCAAAAGGGGGCTTAGCTTCAAAAGTTCAAAATATATTGTAAATATCCCCAAAAATTGCAAAAATACACAAAGATGCCCTTCCATGAAGAGGAACAGTATAACCTATGGCTGGATGAGAAAAGCCCAAAAATAAAATCATCATATAAGAAGATGTTTATTGTAAAAACCAAAAGAATCACAGAAATAGCAGAAAAATACAAAATGAGACAAAAGGAACTTGCCTTAAAGTGCAACCCAAAGCTAACAAGTCCCAAATTGAAGTCCAAGAAACAGACTCCACAAAACATAGGACATGCTTCTCAGCTTCAGATATATTGGCTGAGTGCAGGATGTCCCTGTCTCTTTGGGGTTCCACACACAAAACACAGCAGAAGAGAACACATAATACATACTCTGGCAGATGGGCGGGGTCCATGACTGGCTGGGACGTCCCTTCGTTATATGCCCTGGGTTGGACATTAGATGGCTGCCTTGGTTTGGTTTCCCGCAGGGCTCCATGGGAATTGAAGTTGGGTGCAGCCCTGTTGGGTCCTGCAGGCGCCGCCAGGGGGGTGTTGCAGCTGGAACTCCTGAGCCCAACAGGGCTGCGCCGACCCGACACAGATTGGACATGGAGGCACACGTATAAAATAAAGACTTTTTATTTTCTTCACCTGTGGGGCACGCCTTCCCCGTAATCCCCACAGGCACAACACAATCCCAAGCACAATACACCAATACAAAAACGCTCTTTCTCTGCACCAGCACCACTTTTCCCAGGCAACCTTGTCCTCCTCCAAACAACTCTGGCCGCTGAGTGGTGGTTGCTAGCTCTTTTTATTGGGCACCCGGAAGTGCTCCAGATGCTTGATTGCTGACATCCAGCAGCACTTCGGGTGTGGCGAAACCAGTGCTCAGAAGGGTCTAGCAGTGCCTACGGAACCCAACAGGGCTGCACAACACTCCAACCCTCATGAAGCCCTGGGGGTGTCCGAGGCACCACTGCAACCCAGGGAGGCTGCCATCTAGCGTCTAGAGGGAGATATTGTGTTTCCCATGCTTGCACCCCTAGAATATATGCTGCAGGAGCGTCGCAGCCGGGCATGGGCCCCGGCCATTCATCACTATATATATATATATAAGTACAGTATATATGTGTGTGTGATTTTCAAGCATTCATAGGTAATTATATGAACACAAAATACATAAAACTGCCCTTAGCACAGCTTTTATATGCAGTTTTAACTGAACGTTGGCTGAACAGCACACACTAGCTCAGAAACTATAAGTTTCTCCCAATGGTATTAATGGAAAACTGTGTCACTATGCAATAAAAAATAAAGATTTAATGAGAGCACAATGCATTTCCTCCTTTGGAGTAATATTTATACTATAAAAGTTCTCCCCTTTGTGTTAATAATAACAACATGGAGGCTATTAAACTACATAATCAGGAATTATTAATCACTAAATTACAATTCTGAGGTGGGCTGGCGCCCTGCCTGGGTTTGTTCCTGCCTTACTCCCTGTGTTGGCTGGGATTGGCTCCAGCAGACCCCCGTGACCCTGTAGTTAGGATATAGTGGGTTGGATAATGGATGGATAGGTGGATGGAAGTAAGTTATATGCAGTATACTACATGTGTATGTTTTACTTAGCGGTGTCTGTGTGGTCTGTATAATTTGAAATAAACAGCATCATTAGACCAGGATTAGTACCTTACAAATTTACTTGGAAGCATTGACTATTTTATTATAACATTCTCAATCACTCAATTTAATTTATGTCTGATGGTGTTCTAAATTCAGAATATCTCATGTTGATTAAAACAGAGGTTCTGATATCTCAAAATGTATGTTGAAATGAAGGAATCCAAGTAAGTTGTATAATAAAGTGAAATATGAATCATTATTTATTGAACGTCTTATGTATCACTCCATGCATGTAATGAGCTTAAAACAACAGCATTTTACCAAGAGATAGAAGACATAAGTGGATACCAAGCTAGGACTTTAAATAAAAGCATGATAATGTAAAAGCATTGACCAGAATAAATCCAACAGATTTAGCAAAGAATTTTATAATCATTAAAAACAAAAATACCTTTTCAGCAGTAAAAGACTTCCCAAAAGAAGTCAAGCCAGGAAAAATAACACTAAAAGAGACTATAAAAAGTTAAATACGTCTAAATCGTGCAAAGCCAAAACAGAAAAGGGCTAGCAAAGCATTCAGAATAACTTTAATGAGCCATTTTTGGCTTGTTGGTGTTTTCTGAAGTGCTATTCATAGGTAGGCTGACAAATACGAGGCACTCTAAATTAAAGAGACTGCAGAATCAAAACAAATTATACAACGGGGTTCCTAGGAAAAACTTTCCAGTGGTATACTCTGTAGCCGCAGAATACTTTGATAGTTTTAACACAGGAACAGACAATGCAACAGTTATTTGCCATTTGAAGGGATTAAAAACCATGTAGTGCTGTTTTTACATTTTTAGATTGCAGCTATTTATTATGGAATTTATTGGATACACAGAAAGACACAGTGTTCTTATAATCCTAAAAGCTTATTTCTTCTAGAAATATCACAACTTGGTTTACTTGTTCATCTGATCTTGTGTTTCTACTACAGCAAACTCAGAAAAACACAAAGCACAATTATCTTTGAATTTATAAAATACTTTAAATGAAGATTTTCTATTTAAGCTAATGATGAGACTTATTTTCAGCTCACAGATTTAAACTTCTATAATATTATTACATTATAGACTAACAATATATTATATTATGCTCTAGTATTTTTTTTTTTCATTTTCAATCCTTTAGTCACCATATACAATTTCTTGTATTAGGAATTTGTCAGTTTTTGCATACCTCAACTTACTCTCCAGAGAGTTTTTTGGGGTCAGAGCACAGGGTCAGCTATTTGTACAGCTCTCCTGGAGCAATTACAGGTTAAGGGCTTTGCTCAAATCCTCAACAGTTTAGCATTCCTTCTGTTACTGCCAGGGTTTGAACCGGCAACCTTTAAGTTACCAGCCCAGATCCTTTAGCCACAGAGCCACCACTCAATACTCAGTTCTATGGTATTGGGTAATAAAATGTAGTGTTTAATTAACTCATCCTAGGTCTTTCTCTGGACACTAGAAACTTAAAAAGCTGTCACTCTGTCTGCAGATTTTTCATTCCATTTACAAAAAAAAGCTACCCTTAGATATGTGGCAGATTTTCTTGACTGCTTACATATCACACAAACAAGTCTGACTCTGTATATTTAAATGCACAATGACAATATAGCACATTGAATAATACATGCAGGTAGTGGACTTTCATTTAGTGGATGCTTACGAAAAGGACAAAAGGATTATCCGTTTGTTATTTGGCTTAGGTTATGTTCCTTGTGTTTATTTGCCCATTGCTTTGTAAGAGCCTGTGACTTTCTGGTGTCCAAATTAATTGCCACCTGCAAAAGGGAATACTGACATATTGGTGGATGCTGTATTTAGACCTTTTCTAAGGGGCTGCGCGTTATGTGGCACTGTAAACTGCACAGTACAGCACAGTACTTTTACAGTTATGGAACACTTAGAGTATCGGTGGGAATGGGATTAAAAAACAGTCCAGCTCATAGCTTGAATGTACATATAATATACATGTACCCTAGAACTCCACTGACACTCTCTCTTGCTCCATAACTTAATTTGTATGTCAAGTCTGTGGTATGTACCTTAAAGCACATAGCATTCCCTGCAAAGTTTAGGTCAAATCACATTTGCAGTTGGCATATCGGTATGTGTTTTTATTAACAGGTTAACCACTAAAAAATGACAGATATCAAGCTGGAATTCTATTCCTTCTTTTTAAAGAACCTGAGACTCAGTGTGCATTTCCTGGTGGGAGTTATCGGCATGCATTAGTGCAGTGCACTTGTGTTTTGTCACCACTTTCTGAAGAATGATGTATGAGCAAAAATTCATTCAGAAACTCACCTGTATATGAGCATCAGATCTTAATTTTCCTCACCTAAAGGTTTTCCTCATTTTTCTAAAATATTCTAGTGAAGATACAGAACTTATACATGCACTATAAGATGGTGGTATTGGGAATCTGTATTAGTCATTGCTTACAAGTGTGCAAAGAATATACTGCCATGAAATTTAGCCCTTATATTACTGCATATTTTCGTAGTATTTTGGGAACATATATCAATATGTAAAGGAAGCTATGAGAGAAGCAAGACACCAATGTTTAGGTTGTTTCATTGGTTTGGTTGAAAACTACTCAAACTTGCAGGTGATTTAGTGCACTCAAAAAAATTACAATGTGGCCCAGTATGAATAAGTGGGTGTTTATGGATGAGAGTGCCAAAGATAGACTGGTGACCACTCCATGGTTGGTTCCTGTCTTGCTTCCAGGTGCTGCCAGTAAGAACTGTTGTCCCCACAACTTTGTATTGGAATAAGAAGAATTTTTATATATCACCAGATATCATTTTTAGATATTTCTGAGTCTGGAAAGTTTTACATTTCAAACTGTAAAGATCTGGGCTCAATACCTAATTATATATTATGTAAATGAAGGAAAGTTGGGACAGTGATCTGTCTTCCATGGAGTGATCTTCTCTTATGAAATTCTTACTAAGCAATATGTAAAAAAAAAATGTCACAAAAACCCTAGAACAAAATGTATGGATATCAAGACTTGATTGAATCCATTAAATTTAGTGTTAATTTGTTCAGCATTAGAAAGACAACTAGTAGTGAATGAATCCATGCCAGAGCAGCAAGGATGAACCCCGTTCCTACTAATAAGGCCCAGTGCTCATGTCATGCTTGCCAGATTACACTTGGATGATTTTTAAAGTTTATGAAACAGTGTTCAGTGGACAGGTGAGTCAAAAAAGAACATTTTGGCCTACACATTCCCAAATATGTGTGAAAAAAGTAATACTATAAGAGTACCATACCCATGGTAAAACACAGTTATGGCAGTGTAGTGTGAGGTTTCTTTCCAGACCTGAACAATTTCCGTTGAACGTTGAAGCTCAGCAGAATAATGACATAATAACATACAAGAAATGCTACATCAGAACAACTGAAGAAAATAAAATGTACAACTTTGGAGTGCCCATCTCGAATGGCAGAATAAAGAAAACCCAAACTCAATTTTGATGTTGTCGCACTACCAGAAGAAAACAAATAGCAGTCCAAACCTACAAAGTGTGCTGAGTAAATGTAGGTCTTCTTGGATGAATGGGCCAAAATTCCTCCACAAAGCTATGAGACACCGATCAATAAACTACTAGAAATGTCTGATTGCAATTATTTATGCTAACTGTGGCATAAGTAGTTTTCTTAATATTTGGAATGTGGTCTGGCATAATGTTTAATAAAGATATAAAATAACTTGCTATATGATGATTTATGTATCTATTAACAAGAATAGTTTCATTTATTTTCTGTTAATCATCAACTTATTTTTCAATTGCAGATTGATTATTCGTCGAGACCATCTACTGGAGGGCACCTTTAATCAAGTGATGGCCTACTCTCGAAAGGAACTTCAGCGAAATAAACTCTATGTTACATTTGTTGGAGAAGAAGGGTATGTTTCATGAGGCGACAGCTAAGCTAGCATTTGCAACATAACTGGAGTTGTGAATTTAGCAGCTGGAATCACTGTGCATCAAGTCAAGATATTACCAATATCTAAAACCACTAGATCTCCAAAGGACAAATATAAAGTCAAATGTTTTGATTGTTTTAAGCGTGTTAATATCCTACTTCAGCGTCATAGTTTTCTTGTTTATAATAATGAAGTCTTACCTTAGCTTTTCTTTACTTTATTATTGTTAATTTGTCATTTATTCTACATTAGATTAGATTAGTTTAGATTGAACTTTATTGATCCCCAGGAGGGAAATTTATAAGAAAACTTTTTCTCTTTCATTTGTATTAGACTTCAGAATTTGATACTTTAGATTTTTCGTTTTATTAAAGGAGATGTTGGTGTGTACATGTGATAAATAATGAATAGACTAGTCTGCAGTACAACATGTGACATGTTTGTGAATGTAGCAAAAGAAAAATTGAAGTTTTCCAGGTTATAATCGGTTGGTTTTGTATTGCTATGTGTATAATTTCAATTATTTTAAATTTGTTTCTCTGACTTTAAGGACAATAACACACTGTTTTAATTTTCTGAAGCTGTTAATTAGTAACACAGTAAAAATAAGGTTCAGTTTTATTTAAAAAATACAGCTCACTGTCTCAAATAAAGTTAATATTTGAAAATATATCAGACTCTGAGAAAACAGAATTGACTCTGAGAAAATGATATGCAAACCATCTAAGAATAGTTCCACGCAAATATAAGTAAATTCATAAACCTGTGTAATAAAATACTGTGGTTACTCGTGTTAAAATCTGTTTTTAAACGTAATCAATGTGTTATTTCCCTGTATTGTAGAATGTTATAATCTCTTTAACAACACATCTTAAAACTGTCTATGATGTCTCATTACCGAAAGCCAGCATACATTTCTTCATAAGATTTGTGGTTGTAGAAGATATAAAAAATATACAGTATTTATCTTCTAAAACTACAGAGATTAAATATTAATTTTAAATTATGATTCTTATCAGAATTCAAATTTAAAACCAATTTCTTTAAAAGCTGCAGTCCAAGCTATTGAAAGAAATTGCTGATAATAGTTAATAGTTTATTTGTGACATGTGATCTATTTTCATGAATTAAAAGGCTGTATGGTTTTAATTATGACATGATAAAAGAATGCCAAAATTAAATGCACCATATGCATATACATTCCATTGTATGGCGTTAACACATTAGATTGCATTTCATTTTGGCACTAATAATCTTTCATAGACTTACCCTGCCTGACAATCAGTTACACCTTAGTTTACTTTGTCCTTCATATACAAAGGTTTGAAATTCAAAATAGGTTTGTCTATGCAAAGTAGACAAACCACTGATTTTGACTGATGGATGGATAGACTCACTGTATAAAAATTATTAAATTACTTAAAGAAAAATATTTGCGAAAGTTAATTTAGAAACACCTAAGATATTAAGACTATGTCTGGCTTTCACCTGTATTTTCCTTTTGCAGATTCATGCTGCTACAGCCAACCTCTAACACCTATTTAAACTACAGCTTAAACTATAGCATTGTCATTTTCTGTAAAAACGTGACAGAAACCTCAGTGATTCCAAAGATGTTGCATATTTTGCAGCCATACCACATGCCCTTCAGAACACCTAATCCACCTGAAGCTAAGCATGCTCAGGCCTGGCCAGTACTTAGATGGGAGACCATCTTGGTAAAACCTTAGGTTGCTGCTGGAAGAGGTGTTGCAGAGGCCAACAGGGGGCACTTACCCTGTGGCCTGAAGGTGGATCCCAATGTCCAAGTGCAGTGATGCAGACCGATGTGCTGTATAAATAGCACCATCCTTCGGATGAGACCTTAAATTGAGGTCCTAACTCTGTGGTCATAACAGATCCCTGGGCATCCTTTATAAACAATAGGGTGTATCCCGATATCCAGGCTGAATTGTCCTCCATGACGTAGTCATTCTGGCCCCCTAATCATCCCCTGTCTCTAATTGGCTATCGCTGTCTCACCCCCTTAACCGTGTAATAGCTAATGTATGGTGAGTGTACTGGCACAAGAATGACTGCCGTTGCATTATCCAGGTGGATGCTGCGCATTGGTGGTTGTTGAAAAGTGGCTCCCTACTCTCTATGTAAAGCACTCTGAGTAGTGAGAAATGCGCTATATGAATATAAAGAATTAATATTATATTTTGCCTGCACGCCAATTTTAAGAATACAGCTCTCTGTCATCTATATCATACAGTATATGTATTGCAAAGGGTGTTTGAATGATTATCACTGTGAATCATATTATGCAAAAGACAAAACCCTTATAAAATGCTAGGTGGAAACTTTCAGTATAACTTTGTATCTGTGTAAAACACATCTTTTACATGTTACTTTTTTAAATAATTTAAAATATTACAGTCAGTCCTTTTTAAACTATTAAAAAACTTCATTATTGGTTTTGGAGAAGATTGTTTCCATAAAGAAAAGTTATACAGTGGTGTCTGAATTTAATGACAAAATAATAATAATAATAATACTTGACTGACACATAAAGCCAACACAACATGAAATTGACTTTTTCTTTAACTTTTAGTATTTTCAGTTCAGCAGTATATACTACATGATTTTTTCATAGAACATTTATAAGTGCTACAGTTCATTTTTTCCTCATTTTCTTTTTGGCAGCTTGGATTATAGTGGACCCTCTCGAGAGTTCTTTTTCCTGCTTTCTCAGGAGCTCTTCAACCCTTACTACGGCTTGTTTGAGTATTCTGCAAATGACACGTACACAGTGCAGATCAGCCCTATGTCAGCATTTGTTGAAAATCATCTGGAATGGTAAAGTGTGCACTGTTTTCTTTTTCCATAGTCTTTTCCTTCCTGCTAGCTTCCCTTCAGAAACACTAAAAGAAAGCCCGAGACTCATAAATCAGCTGATCTCTCTGAAGGTGGCAGGGCAACAATAGACTATTAGGAAACCAATGACTGTTGGGAGGCAAACTCTGGTCTGCCTCTCATTACTCTGAATTCCTGAAACTGTAAATCATTCATTCCCTACCTTAACTATGACGCTGTAAATCTATATTGTAAGTAGTCAGGGTTTTTTTCCTTTGTTAATATACTTGTTTTATACAAGGATTGATAATCTTCTGAGTGCAGTTGCTTGGGACTTAGTGCAATGTGTAATGTTTTCTGTATTTTTTCTTAGTCCTCCTCAAGGCCTGAGACAGCCTCTTTGACTAATGGATTATAAGTTGCCTGATTTTACCCTGTTTCTGTCTGGTGCTATCACTCTGCTTGTTTGCCTTGTAGGTTTAGATAACAGTGAAACAGGACTGTAGTGGGGTACTACAAATCCGACCCAGCTTTATATAAAGTTCCCCTAGTTTGGTCTCAGCCTTACAGGTGACTGTTAATACATTATACTAAAGTCAATAAAGCTTCCATCAGCCCTAGCTCAGGAGAGTGCCGGTGCCTACAGTTTTGTGAGGGGGTTATAAAGGAATTTCTAGGCAAATTGCTACTTGATAATGATTTGTCCTGTTATAAATCTAAAACTTTGGGTTCACTTATGGACTAAGTCTTACTTATGTATTTCTTTTTCTTGTTTCTGTTGCATGCAATAGTTTGCAAAATATTTATACTCACTGAGCAAATTATTAGGAACACTATACTTATACTGGGTAGTTCCACCTTTTGATCTCAAAACAGCCTTAATTCTTTGAGGCATGGATTCCACAAGATGTTAGAAACATTCTATTGAGATTCTGGTTCCTGTTTACATAACTGCTTCACGTAATTTTTGCAGATCTGTCAGCTGCACATTTATGTTGTGAATCTCCCATTTAACCACATCCCAAATGTGTTCTATTGGATTCAGAGCCGGTGACAGGGAAGGCCACTGAAGAACACTGAGCTCATTGTCATGTTCATGAAACCAGTTTGACATGACATTTATTTTGTGACATGGTGCATTATCATGCTGAAAGAAGTCATTAGAAGATCAATAAATTGTGACCATGAAGGGATACAAATGGTCAGCAACAATACTCAAATAGGCTGTGGCATTCAAGCAGTGATTGTGCCAAGTGTGCCAAGAAAACATCCCCCACACCATTACACCACCATAATCAGCCTGGACTGTTAAGACAAGGCAGGTTGGGTACATATGGATTTATGCTGTTGGTGCCAACTTTTGACCGTACCAATGGTGTGCCTCAGCAGAAATCAAAATCCATAAGGCCAGGCTATATTTTTCTAGTCTTTAGCTGTCTAACTTTGGTGAGCCTGTGCCAGCTACACCATCAACTTTCTGTTCTTTTCTGACAGGACTAGGACCCGACGTGGTCTTATGTTGTTGTAGCCCATCCACTTCAAGGTTTAACTCACTGTGCATTCTGAGATGCTTTTCTGCTCACCACAGTTGGACAGAGTGGTTATCTGAGTTAGTGTACCTTTTCTGTAAGCTCAAACCAGCCTTGCCATTCTCCTCTGACCTTTCTCATCAAGAAGGTATTTCAATCTGCAGAGCTGTCACTGGATGTTTTTTGTTCTTCACACATCATGAGTAAACTCTAGAGACATTTGTGCATAAAAATCCCAGGAGATTAGCAATTACAGAACTACTCAGATCAGCACACCTGGCACCAATAATCATGCCATGGTCGAAATCACTGAGATCACATTTTTTTCCTGTTCTAGCATTAGAAGTGAAGATTAACTGAAGCTCCTGACCTGTATCTGCAGGATTGTATGCATTGCGCTGCTGCCACATGACTGAATGAATTAGGTACTTCCATGGATAAGCAGGTGTACAGGTGTTCCTAATAATTCACTTAGTGAGTATATAATTTAAAGGAGTGTCATAATAGTAAACATTCAATTCATAAATTCTTCCGAGAGACAGTGGTCTGTCATGCTGGTCTGTCATGCATTCTAGACATGAAACTCTCCTGCAGGGTTGATCAACAGAATTATTCAAATGTTACAGTTGAGGCCAAAGGTTTTGAGAATGACACAAGTATTGGTTTTTACAGTCTGCTGCTTCTGTGTTTTTAGATCTTTTTGTCAGATGTTTCTGTAGTATACTGAAGTATAATTACAAGCATTTCATAAGTTTCAAAGGCTTTTATTGACAGTTACATTAAGTTTATGCAAAGAGTCAATATTTGCAGTGTTGGACCTTCTTTTTCAAGATCCTAACAATTTGCCCTGCCATACTGTCAACCACCTTCTGGGCCACATCCTGACTGATGGCAGACCATTCTTGCATAATCAATGCTTGGAGTTTGTCAGAATTTGTGGGTATTTGTTGGTCTACCCGCCTCTTGAGGATTGACCAACTTCTCAATGGGATTAAGGTCTGGGGAGTTTCTTGGTCATGGAGCCAAAATTTCGATGTTTTGTTCCCCGAGAAACTTAGTTATCACTTTTGCCTTATGGCACGGTGCTCCATCATGCTGGAAAGGGTTCATCACCAACTTGTTCTTGGATGGTTGGGAGAATTTGCTCTCGGAGGATGTTTTGGTACCATTCTTTATTCATGGCTGTGTTCTTAGGCAAAATTGTGAGTGAGCCCACTCCCTTGACCGAGAAGTAACCACACACATGAATGGTCTCAGGATGCTTTACTCTTGGTAGCATTCACATTTTCTTCTCTGGACAATATTTTTTCCAGATGCCCTAAACAATCCCTGTACCTTTTGCAGAATATCAATCTGTCCCTGATGTTCTTCTTGAAGAGAAATGACTTTTTTGCTGCCCTTCTTGACACCAGGACATCCTCCAAAAGTCTTCACCTCATTGTGCATGCAGATGTACTCAAGCCCACCTGCTGCCATTCCTGAGCAAGCTCTGAACTGGTGGTGCCTACGAACACAGCCATGAATAAAGAATGGCAACAAACCATCCTTCAAGAGTAACTTCTCCCAACCATCCAAGAACAGTTTGGAGACTAACAATGCCTTTTCCAACATGATGGAGCACTGTGCCATAAAGCAAAGGTGATAACTAAGTGGCTCAGGGAACAAAACATCAAAATTTTGGGTCCATGGCCAGGAAACTCCCCAGATCTTAATCCCATTAAGAATTTGTGGTCAATTCTAAAGAGGCGGGTGGACAAATAAAAACCCACAAATATTTACAAACTCCAAGCATTAATTATGCAAGAATGGGCTGCCATCAGTCAGGATTTGACCCAGAAGTTGATTGACAGCATGTCAGGGTGAATTGCAGAAGTCTTGGGGAAAAAAAGGGCCAACACTGCAAATATTGACTCTTTGCATAAACTTAATGTAATTGTCAATAAAAACCTTTGAAACTTAATGAAATGCTTGTAATCATACTTCAGTATACCATAGAAACAGCTGACAAAAAGATCTAAAAACACTGAAGCAGCAAACTTTACGAGAACCAATACTTGTGTCATTCTTAAAACATTTGGCCACGACTGTATATGTATATGCTATGATATGTCAGCCTCACTGCCCGACCTCACCAAGACTGAAATCATAAGGCTCAGTCCCTAGTATGTTTGCCTGTTGTACACATTTTTGATGCAATGTTGATACAATGTTGTCTTTTTAGCATGGTCCAAGAAGTCTGATTGAATATGCTGAGCACAATGGCAAACATACAGTAGTCACTTGCTTGTCTAAAAATGCTGACATTTGAGTTTTTATGAAAACTGGACCATTTGCTTTAGATGCAATTTTTGTGTTACATATTGAACTTTGTAAAAAGTAGAAAAGGTACCAGACTGAATCAATTAACCTGTATTAAAATCAGATAAATAATAGTTTTACATTTTCTTCTGAACTTGAAGCTGTTTGCTTATTTGCACAAACAGAAAACTCTTAACATTTAACATTTTGATGTGAACAAACTGATACAGGGGATTAAAGACCCTCATAAAGTAACATTTTAGGTTTATCATTTTAAGCACACTCAGAATCTTGGCTGAATTCCAGCAGTCTTTTCTTTTCTATTTGCATGTCAATATAAGTACAAATATATTAAATTATGGTACCCCAACTATCAAAGGTAGCAGTATGATTTAAAGGGAAGATCTGTGAGCCAATAGCCTTTTGCTTCTTAGAGGTTAGGTTGTCAAAAGTGAGATCAAAAACATTTGGCCTGGATACGTATAACCAAATAAATCTGTATAAATCCATAGAAAATGAAACAAATATGCTTAGTAAATTAAAGCCACATGTATAGAATAAGTAAAGGAGCTAAAGTAGAATAAGTTAATGTTGTCACTCAGAGCTTTTGAGCAGACATAATAACAGTATCTGTCTTGCATGTCGGTATTTTCCATAAAGCTAGACAAGCTAAATGTCCTGCTGTTCAGGTTTGCAACATGTGTTAGTTTATGAAGTCATACTAAAAAAGAAGCTGCAGTATTTTTTTTAATATAATAATTCAGGTCACGTTGCTTAAAGAATTATAAAGTTGAATTTGGTTAAAGCTATGTTTTCCATTTTTAGTATATTTTCTGTTTTATAAATAAATTTTAGACAGTCAACCTTTATCAGGTTTACCAAGTTATTTAAAGTATTCATAACTTCAGTGAAGATGTACATGTGGAAAAAGCATAAAACAAAGCTCTGTGTGTGTGTATGTTGAGAGAGTTAGAGATAATTATGAGGTTAAGTTTCTGAATAATTTGAATTGTCTAGATTCTTGGATGGACAGTATGGCCCCTAAAATGTGATTTTAATATAAATCATTATAGCGACGAGTAGCACCCAAAAATTGTACATCGTATAAGTCAGAATCCTTACCTCAGTCCTGAAATGATCTACAGCTAGATGATTACGCAAGTCATTCCAAGAAATATAAATGAACCGCAAAAGTTCTGTAAAGGCGATGTCACTTTAGATGACTTTCCCAGCAATTTTCAGTCGTAGTCTTTATTTGCATAATCTTGGCGTATCAGAGGCAGTCAGCAATGCACTCCTGTGAAGCCAGTCATGTAAGGTGAAATGCCCAGTGATTTAGTTGAGTTTGCAACTTGCTCCGACAAAATCAAACAGGTAGAGTAAGGGTAGATTCTTTGTGCATGAGAGCTAACAACCAATGATTGCTTACCTGGAAGCACAATGCATATAAGGCAGCAACAAGGAATAAGGAAGGCAGGTGTTTTGGACCTCACAATTAGAAGAGTAGCTTGTCTGTCTGATGTCTCTTGTTTTATGTACCATGACAGAAAGGTAGAAAGAATAAAAAAGGGAAATGATTTGCAGCTGAACTCGCCATACCTGTTAACCCTTTATACAGTGCTGGCTCCGTCTGGCAGCATATTATTGGCTGTTTCAAAAAGGGGTGAGCATGACTGTGCAAGAAGGTTGACATGCAGTCGCTAAATGTGACATGGCCAGCGCCTTTCAGTTATTTCATTTGACATCGTTCCGATGATGAGATCAGAAACTGCAACTGGCAAATCTGACATACCTAACAACTAAGAGTCACGTAATGTGAAATCTTCTTAATGAGGAACACCACGTAAAGGCAGCTAAATGTATTATTTCAAACAAGTCATGGTTTATAGAAGGTACCTTCCTTGGTCACAGAAACTGAGTCACATATTAAAATGAACCTGGAAGCAAAATATAATCTCCATATTTTTGTGGATTTACTCCATGTATTTTGGTATCAGATCATAATCAAAAGATGTGCTGTGTTGGTTTTGTTTTTGTTGTAGAAAGAAGGTAAGATTATTTCCATACCGGGAAAAAAACAGAAATGAAGGCTAGAGGTACAAAGTTTTGGCTGTATGGCTTTCATCAGGTGTCAGGCATTGCAAATTGTTACACTTGTTTAAGTAAAAAAGATTACGTACTATGTTAAAGAGAGAGAAAAATATGGGGAAGGGGGTAAAATAAAAAAAATCTTTGAACTCTAATTAATGTCTAAGCTATCCTGTGTTTAACATGGCAGAACTGTCATAACTGCTGCTTCATTCTGGCAGCTTGGCCAGGCATGTCTACATAAAGGTTCTGTGTTCTACGTGTTTCATTTTCTCCTATAGATGAGCATGATAAAATACTGAAAACTTTGCATTTGTGAGTATACCCTGTGATGAGTTTATTCTGAGCCAGCTTTTTTTCTTGCCAAGCTGCCAGTGCATACTGAACAGGCTCAAATTGTGTATAACTCTGTAATGGATTGTCCACATTCATGAACTGCACAAACCAAGGGAAGTACTACTACAAGGTTTCAATATATCCTTGACTTTGTATTTGCCACTGTATTGTTAACCACAGAGCCTCCTAGCTTTAAAACCCTCCTGGGTGTAGACACAGTACTGAGTGTTATTCACATTGCAAGTGAGCTATAGTGATATACATGAAAAGTTTCTACAGTACATACAGAGAGATATGTAAAAATATCAATCAATATATATTGTGGTGAGATGCACTTTTTTTGCAGCTAGACAAAAAAGTACTATGTGCTGTGAGTGAAGCACAGAGAATAAGTTCCTGCTAAACTTAAGTGCTTACAGTTTTAGTAGTCATTTATATGAAATACTTTATGATAAATGTATTCTATTTGTGCCATCTTCTATTTTTTATTAATATTACTACTTATGTAAATGTACTGATGCTCATTGGTGCCTTAATGTCTCTCTGTTCTTAAGTAAAGGGACAGAAACATTGGAGACATCAACATATTCTATCAGAGCACCTACACTTCATAGGTTTAGCTATTCATGAGCTATGAAAAAGGATCCATTTTAACAGGAAAATCCCATTTCAAGCAAGTATGAATTTAATTTGATAGTTGTTTGCTATGCTGACCAATGTTTAAAATCTATAAGGGCAATTAACAGAAGAGTATCATTTAGTATGTCTCAATCAATCAATCAATCAACATTTATTTATATAGCACATATTCATACAAAAAATGTAGCTCAAAGTGCTTTACAAAATGAATAGAAAAATAGAAGACACAAAAAATAAACATAAGTCAACATTAATTAACATAGAATAAGTAAGGTCCAATGGCCAGGGTGGACAGAAAAAACAAAAAAAAAACTCCAAGAAGCCTTCCTTACGCCAGGTCTGTTGTAGAGCCATACCTTTCCCTAGCATTAGCCATATATTTCTGCCAGTTTCCTTCTTCATACTAGAAACTCATCTTTGGACAGGCTTAGAGTTTGAGGTCCTGTCCATTAACGTTTTTAATAATGATCACTGTTTCTTTGTGCCCTGACCCATCCTTATTATTTGTACTCTGAATCTGACAACAGTCTATAAGTATTTCTGCCACTTTATATAAAATCACCATGATAGAAAGATTATGACAGCATGTCCCTTCACATGAACCACTGTATATGTGAGTGATAGAAGTAGAAATAGATAATTTAGACCACATGGTGTGTGTCCGCAAAGTACGTGCAGTGTTTGTGAATCCAGTGGAAATGATTGTACATCAGAGCATTTCACAAGAGGAAGGAGCTTTAGTAGGATTAATGTGTTTACACTCTAAGAATTAACCTAAAAGTGCTCCGGCAAAAAGAGAAGCATCAGAAATGAAGAAAGCTAGCCTCAACTAAGTCAAACATTATGTGTGTATAAATAAAAGAATGTTTCTTATCTTATCCCTATGTAAAACCATCCATCAGTTCTCTCATTGAAGTCTTTGGTTTAAAAAAGGGCACTTTTAGACACATGTAAAGCTTTTTTATTTGATCCTAGACTTAATGTTGACAAATGGAAGTTAAGTGTGTATTTAATTTTTTTAGCTTTTAAAAATGCATTTTATTTTTGCTTATTGTTAAAAAAAAGTGAATAACTGCTTAGGAACTTTGTTGCATGCAGGAATCTTAACCAACTGAAACAAATAAAATGACTCCTGTGGGAAAAACAGGAAATAATTTAATTTGGTTTTACTAACCATAGCATAATGAAGTGTAATAATGTTACTCTCCACCCAAAGGTTTTATAAAGTTTCTAGCGTTTTCTCTTGTACTAATTGTCTTTTCCATTTTGGAAAAGTGATTTTTATTTATTGAGACAATAATGGAAAAGGCATGGAAAATAGATTAGTGAAGCTTAGTGAACACATTCCTTCGTTAAAACTCTTATTATTGCTAACAGGTGCCTGAATAATGTCTATTTTTGATTTTTCAGCAGAAGGTATCTGTTAATGCAGATTGATTTTCATTTTATTATCAAAATCAGTGTTGTGGTGAGATGCGTATATGTACTGTATATATGTAAACACATTGTCTATATTTAGTTGATAAGCACTACAACTCCCATGATGCTTTGGAACAGGGATTACTGGTAGTAAAAAAGAAGGATGTGTTAATGATATGGCAGGATTGTTGTTGTTGCCAGTTGTTGCAATGCAACCAAAGATGGAAGTGTCATTTTAGAATTTCAGTAGAAGTGAAGAACTGCTATGATATTTGAAGTCTGTTGTGTAGATGATAAACAAGAAAGAAGTCAGGAGGGTTCCCTGAGGTATTATGCACCACCATCTCTGACACAAAGCCCTTGAACATTACAAACTGCTGTCTGTTGGTCAGGTAATCCATGATCCAGGAGACTATGGGGGCATTAAGATGCACAGCTCACACCTTTTTCCCTAGTCTTTGAGCCAGGATGGTGTTAAAGGCACTGTAGACATCAAAGAACATCCTAATAAAACACAGTAAGCACACATGTTTAGGATTTCGTCACAGGGTAAGAGTTAGTATATCACATTTGGTAACTGGGAAGTGCCTAATCCAAACTCTTGAACACAGGCGTCTAGAAACTTCAGAATATGTCTCTCTCTATTATAAAAAAAATCTTGAGATGAGACAAGACTATTGCCATGAGATTTTTTTAAATTCCCGTCCTCCTCTCAACTATCCTCTCACCTCTCATTTGTGTGAATGCTTTTGTCAGACACAGTTCCTTTGCTCTCAGTTCTTATACATTTTTACGATCAAATTGGCAAATTGGTTAAATGTGCATCAATAGACTATGCTGAAACAGTTGGTGGTGATGTTGCAGAAGATGAAAACATCATCTTACAATATCCCATAGAATATCTACAACCGTTAACACCATCCGGTCTTCCACCAGCTGAATTACTGTTGAAAGAAGGATGTATCGTAATGTTATTGCGTAATTTATGTATGAGTGATGGGCTATGCAATAGGACAAGATTAGTTGTATTAAAAATTGGTCAAACAATTCTGACATGTAAAATTTTAACAGGCGACAAGGAAGGTAATATAGTACATCTTCCATGGAAAACAGACACCAAAGAAGATCTTGATATGCTATTCATATTAAAACGTTTACAGTTTCCCATTAGAATAGCTTTTGCTATGACAATTATCAAATCTCAGGGACTAACATTTAAAAAATTTGGTTTATTTATTAGATAGAAAGAAACGATATTCACTCACAGGCAGTTATACCTTGCATTGTCACAATGTAACTCCAAACACAGAATCAAAATTCAATGTGATATTGACGAAAAGTTAATTCCAAATATTGTTTTTACTGAAGTTTTACAGTAAAAATGTAAGTTTAAAAAGTATTTGCGTGTTAATTTCAAAGCCAAATAGAACGAAAACGTATTATGCAACATGAAACATAATTTTCTTTCAATTTATTGAGTTTTTCTATTTTTTACTATGCTTATTGGATGTAAAATAGTTAGGTCTATCATGCATATGTGACAATTCCCAAGAAAATAGCAATCTGTTTAAATTGTATATCCACTTCCCCATACGCGAGCGGCAGAGCCACAAAGTGGCTAGTGTGTAGCGCCCGCCCAGGGGTTAGGAAGCGAAGTGAGCAGGGGGCAGAGCCCCCTAGTAAAGTAAAAAAAAAAGAAAATGCTTTTTAGAAGATGCATAGACTGTTTTTTCTTAATCACCAGGGCACTGGCTATTCAATAATGGCAACTTGTTCTGTCCTGGCCTTCAACCCATTGGGTTACCCTGAACAAATCACTTAAGCTACCTGTCCTTCAATTCTAAAGAAAAAATCTTTAAACAATTGTATTCTGTCCTAATCTTGGATAAAGGTGTCTGCCAAATTTCTTTATCTCTAAAGCACAATCTCTTTTTGTTTGTTTGTTTTTTATGCACAGGTTTGTTTTTCAAGGCAGAGACCTAAAAGTTTGCACACAGGTACTTCTCACCATAATTCAGATTTATGGCATATATCTTTCAGCTTTGGGGGCACCTTGGGGTCAGAGGACTGGTCGTAACCCCACAGCTGATTCAGCTCTTATAATGAATTGGCATTGTGTTAAGTCTAAAGACAATATTTTGGAAGTAAGTCCCTACCTATACTGAGAACAGTATGAACCACTGGACTGTGATCTATTGACCGAATAAAAGTTCACACGGGCTATGAAAGTGACATAATGGTTAGTATGCTTGTCTTTCCACTGAAAAAAACTGGATTCAATTCCTGCCCACTACATTTAACTCTTACATTAATGAGACATTTCCCCTCACTATTTTTGCCATGGCCCTAGGCTGCCCTGGGTGGGCCTTATTGTCTCTGGAGATATTTATTACAATTTGAGATTCTTTGAACTGGAACAAAAAAACACAAATATTGTATGCAAAAAATATTTTCAATACTGACAGTTATTAAATGCAACAAGTTTAGAGGAATACTCCAACTAAAATGACATATATCCATCCATCCATTTTCCAATCCGCTGAATCCGAACACAGGGTCACGGGGATCTGCTGGAGCCAATCCCAGCCAACACAGGGCACAAGGCAGGGACCAATCCTGGGCAGGGTGCCAACCCACCGCAGGACACACACAAACACACCCACACACCAAGCACATACTAGGGCCAATTTAGAATTGCCAATCCACCTAACCTGCATGTCTTTGGACTGTGGGAGGAAACCGGAGCGCCGGAGGAAACCCACGCAGACACGGGGAGAACATGCAAACTCCACGCAGGATCTCCTAACTGCGAGGCAGCAGCGCTACCACTGCGCCACCGTGCCACCCTAAAATGACATATTTTTTGTATATTTTACTTACCCCATGTAGGGTGTAGTGATGGCATAGATGAATTTTTAATCTCATGTTTTCACGCAGAACAAGAGAAAACGTTTTTATTAGAATACAACCCAATGGTGAGCATTACTGTACAAAAGCAAACAATGTGAAAAATGTCCATGGAAAAAAGATTCTAACGTTACTTGTGTTTAATAATCCACATGTCTCTTATCCAGTTGTGTGTTTAAAATGTAGAAAACCTAGCACAGGTTACCATTGGGTTCTAATATATCATACACTTTTTTTCTCTCGTTCTATATAAAAACTTGACATTAAAAATTTTTCTTAATCCAAATATAATGGACGAGGTAGCATATAAAAATATCATTATGGGGAGGTAATCCTTTAAAATTTTACTTTTTGATAATATATTTTTTTAATGACTTCTTGCCTTTTCAATTTCTCACTTGCACTCTGGGAAACTTATCTAGTATATTATAACAACAAACATAAATATATCAAAACAGTACTTGTAGCATTAAAATATAATGCCAAAATGATCATTCTATGATGGTACTAGATTATTAGCAAACTTTTATTTTTTATCTTTTAAATTTCACTACTGTTGTATAATATTTTACACTCATAGGTCTCTGCATGAAAAGAGTCAGGTCTCTATGCAGTGTATAGGGTGGTAAATGCTGAGGTGAAGAAGCTCAGTTTATTTGTCCCAACTCTTCAGTCTGCAATAAAATTATAATAAAATAATCAATAAAAGAGGTACTGGTGGCACAGTAGTTATGGTCTTTATTTCGGCTTTCACAGGGTAGACTTGTTTCCAGCCTCATGACACATAGACACAAGACAACAGACATTTTCCCAGTATGGGTGACAGAGGGTGTGTGGGCTAGTGTGTCTGTCCTATATACTGTAAGCTTGGTCCTTTTCTTGCACCCAGTGTTGCTGGTACAGTCTCTGGCTTTGTTTAATGCTGTTCTGGAATAGGTACATATGGAAAATAATTGAATGAAATAAACATCAAAACAATATACAGTAAATAGAATTTATTTCAGAAAATGTTCAATTTTATAAATGCTGTAGGATGGGTCATGCTTTGTGCCAAGTGTTGCAGGTCCCCCTGATCCTGAACTGGATAAACAGGTTCAGAAAACAGCTAGATGAATGAATGAACATGAGGTGTGACATTTTATATATCGAACAACACTTTGATAATCTTCAAAGACTCATGCTAAAACAATCCATCTTTGACAAGAGAGTTTATATAAAACAAATTGATTAGTAATTGATCAGGTCACTCATTTTCCAAGCTTACTTTTTCCCAGAAAGTGTCCAGCAGTACCGTGAACAAAGCTGAAAGCAAATTGCCCAGGCTGATTTATACAGCACCGAAGTATTACAGCACGCAAGCCCTAAATTATTTGCATCTCATTCCCTCCTACTTTTCTGCTTTTATTATGTGGTGCTCCCTATTGTTAACAAATGACGTGATTAAATGAAAGCGTGTCTTTTGAATATCGTAGGTCTCCAACACAACACACATTCAACATCCATGCATCTTGCTTTTGGCAGCCATATGCTCTTGGAGAATATCTCAGTGGGGATTCCTTTTTGTATGACATAATTTTATGTAGTTTCAGACAAATAGAGGCTGCATAATCTGAGCTGTGCATCGCCTGTCTGTACTCATGCAATGGTTTTGTGTATCATGTTATTATAACAATAAAACAAGTTTGTGCAACAAATTATATCATAGATTTTGGAATATCACATGTCTAGGTAATGACTCAAGAACAAATAAAGAGTAGACTCAGCTGTAATGTTTCATAATTTGTACTACAAAGCCCACTCCAAGAGTTCAATTAGTAAGAAAACTCATAATGCATAATTTAGATGTGAACTACAATATGGTAATGGCATGTAAGCATTTAGGTGTAATAATAGCTTCCGTATAGAAGATGTGAAAAATGCTAAGCAGCAAGATAAGGAATGTAAGTTGTTTTTAGCGCCAAGAACAGTGGCATGCAAAAGTATTTAGTTCCTTTGAAAGTCATCATAATTTTCTACATGACAAAAGATTTGCACACATATTTATACACTCAGTATTTTTATTGCAAATTCTTATGCTGTAACAATACAAAATAAATATCAATAATCAAAATAAAATACATTTTTTTGTAGATATTTAACTCAAACAGTTAATATCATGGGAATTCCAGCCAATGGCTCTAAAGCCGAGTAGGCATCAACACAAACCAGTGCACTGCCATGATGCACAGCATTTTGTCAGTGGCTTTATAAAAAATACCTTTTGTGTTTCTTGGGTTATTATGGCACTTAATGTGTTGTACTTTTAATGATATGTCCAGCACGTGGAATATTATTCCCTGCAGTCTGCACATCACAAGTTATCGTGTACAGAGCTGATCAAAAGAGCCTAAGCTGACAGGTGAAGCATTACAAAGACGTAAGAAAGGAATATGAGATGGGCTGTAGTGTAAGTTTCTTTCTTACAAACGTCTTGCAGTTTAAACTGTCCGAAAATATTTACTTGCATGCTGTTTTTTCACCAAAAGATTCAGAACAATATCAATAATTTTCTGTCTTAGAGCTGGTAACCATAGTGCCGTAATTAATATGAGCCTTTCAGCTAAGCAGTATTTTTGTTGCTTCAAGCTTCACCACCTTGACATGTCAGTAATTAGCATGCCAAGGAAAAACAAAACAAATAAGTTGTGTTTTCTCAGCTCATTGAATGGATAGCTGCTGTCAGAAAGATTGTTTTTCCAGTATGAATTTAACCTCACTGTCTGTGACGAAGGCTAAGAAATATGCAGACAAAGGAACTATTCATAAAATAAAAAAATAAATAAATAAAATAAAAAATGACAGACTAAACCAGTTGTGTTTTTTACTTTTTGCCAAATGACAATTTATCAAAGCATTTTGTAGAGGTTTAAAATAACTGGGTATCTGACACGACAAGGGAAACTATAATTTAATACCACCTAGCAATTGAAATTTGTGGTAGGCGCCATAATGTCTGCATTGATAAACTGGAACTGTAGTGCCAGGTATTGTTTCAAATCAAATATCAGAATCTCCTTACTTAGAACTCAACTCGAAATCTAATCATTGTTCTGTGGTTTGAAAAGACATTCCTAAATTTCAACGGTTGATTCATGCTTGGATTAACTTTCTAACAATGCAAAGGTAGAGAGCTAAAGATGTGTTTTAATGAAATTGTAATGGACGCTAAAGTACTAAACGTTTAGCACTAAGATTAATTCACTTTTTATAACTGTAACCAGAAAGCTGCCCTCCATTGGTTTGTAATTGTTTTGCAGAAAATAAAATAGTACCTGGACATTATGGGGCAGCATTTGGACCTTAAATGAAACATTTCCAAACTTAAAAATTATTAGCTATGATCTTACTCCCACAATTATGTCAGTCCATTATTTAACATTGGAAAGGCATCAAATGTAGGGATAAAACTTGGGTGGTTTGTTTCTAAATTTGAGTTTCATATGTTTCCCTTTGTTGCTATGCTCTGAAACAGTCTGTATAAAAATGGCTATATTAAAAATACATTCTTGGATAAATATACACAAAGTAGTCAGATGAATTACATATTTTGCAGAATGCACTTAATTGTAGTACAGGTTGAGCATCTCTAATCTGAATAGCCTGTGGCCGAAAGTATTTCAGATTTCAGTTATTTTCAGATTGTGTATTTGTGTATTTCGGGTTGAGTATAATCACAAAATTTATTTAGATTTCATATTTACTTTGACCTGCGGTGGGCTGGCGCCCTGCCCGAGGTTTTTTTCCTGCCTTGCACCCTGTGTTGGCTGGGATTGGCTTCAGCAGACCCCTGTGATCCTGTGGCTAGGATATAGCGGGTTGGATAATGGATGGATGGATCGATATTTACTTTGTACAGATAGTCTGGGGGAAATTGTCTGCAATATTTTTAATAATGTTGTGCCTGAAACAAAGTTTATACTCAGTAGCATCAGCAGAATACCTGTATCAGCTGTTAAACATTAGCAACAACAAGCAACGGGAGGCTTTCAGTCTCCACCCATGATGCTGTGTTTTGATTAAGTTTACTGTACACATCTAATAAGCAAAAAACACAATGAGTAATGCACATAGATCTTGTGGTGACAATGGCCAATAAATAGACTGGTGAAAACACAGCGTCAATGTTTCCTCTAAACTGGACAGGTATGCTTTGGCATTCCTTTTTTTCTGTGTGCCGCTCAGCATTTTTATGCTGCCACGCCAGTGTGATCACAATGCTCATCCCTACTCCCTCTACCCCCTAAAAAATTCAACCAACTAGCAGTTTGAAAGTGCATAATTAGCTTTTATTACACCTTTCACCCTGTGGTAATGCATCCATGGCTCCTGAAATTCCACTGGGGACTCCCCTTTAATCATTCATGTGCTGGTGGTTCATGGTGCTCGATACTTGACAGGGAAACGGGGGAACCCCTGCTCAAATAGTGGTGCTTCAAGCTGCTCAGAATTCAAAGGGGGATTTTAGAAACTAGTTGTAAATAAAGTATCTATCTATCTATCTATCTATCTATCTATCTATCTATCTATCTATCTATCTATCTATCTATCTATCTATCTATCTATCTATCTATCTATCTATCTATCTAAATGCTAAGTACCACCTCATGTGTTATTCACATCCATTCACCAGTAAAAAAAAAATAGAGGGAACATTGCTGTGAACACCACATGTGCAAGTGAAGTCAGTTGTGGAATTTTCCACTTGTACAGCCATGACGGTGATCAAAAAGTTTTGAATTTTGGAGCATTTTGGATTTTGGAATTTTCGATTAGGGATGGTTAACCTACATATAAAACAATTTGCTATTTTTTTTTTATTTTTGCTGGGTTCATGGTGTGGTTCAGGGCATTGGATTTCAAACTGCTGGAACACACAGAAGAATTGCTTCACCAAACAGTGTTCTGTTTCATCAAATGTTTATTTTCATTAATGGATTAGACAAAATGAATACGAGCATGAACATGGCAAAAAATCTGGGATTATTAACTATTACTTTCAAATTATAACTGGTCTTTCTATATTGACATCATATGTAGTTGTAGATATGTACTATTGTACTCATGTCTTTATTTTATCTCCTGGTATGTCTTTAAGCAAACCCACAATTTGCCTCTTTCCATTGCTTTCATTACTGTTTAAAGAATATGCTATAAGATGTTCAGTTCTCAAACAGGTTGTTATACTGCAAAAAAAACAGCCATGCGATGACTTATGTCTCCATTTGAGATTGTATTTGGCCATATGTCAAATTTGCTGTAAGTCGTGTAAATGTCTTTGGAAATAAGGATCTGTGGGTCTGGTATGGTATGGCAGGTCCGCAGCTTGATAATAAGGAGCCCATTTTTAATAAATAAATAATGAAACAGTTGGCCCGACCTCCATGGGTGCGTTTTTCTGTAGTGAGGGAGGTGCTGCACACCACTGAGATAGATGAGGAGAGCCAGCACAAAAAAAAAGAAAAAAAAATGACAAAAGAAATTAGAAGTGACAAAAGGAGGTTAAAGCAAAGAAAGGGAGAAGCAAGCTAGAAGACTAAACAGAGAGCTAGAGCGTGAGCGAACGAGCGAGCAGTGAGAGAGAAAGTACAGGCAGCTGGGAAGGAAAGCCTCTTGAGGGGAACGTGTAACTGACACCCAGGGGCTGAAGAAGTGATTGCTCTGGCGTAGCAATTTAGAGAGCCAAAACGATATGGTGTTGAAAAGTGTGACTCGCTGTGTAAGTCCAGGAAGGCAGCAGGGGTTAACGAGGCTCGGACTGGGACCCGAGCCTAGGCCTGGAGTGGGATCCTTGTTGTAGCCATGGAATCTCAAGTTTAATGTAGAATCAACAAAAAAGAATTTGAAAAAAATAATGGCATAGTTTAAACTTAAATAATGAACTTAAACCTGAATACTTAAGCTGTAGCCTCGCATTTCCGGGCTGGACAGACACACACACTTCCACGCGTAGATGTTTATACAGTATATACGATAATATATAATTCATATATATGTTTTACCTATTGCTGGTTTGTGGCCATTTGTTAGTTACAGAATCAGACAGGAAGGTAGTCAGCTGAGAGACTGCTACCTCTGCAGCTCCACCACCTCTTCTATCATTGCTTCTACACAGAGTGTATCATTCATTCTATGGCTGGCAGTGCCACTAGAGTACATGATCAACAAATTGTGTACAGTCTTTGAAGCCTGTTGCAGCTAGTTTTGGCAATTTCTACAACATTATTAACCTGTTGTTTCCCTGTGGCCCTCTGTCCTAAGTACAAATGGCCTCAAGTCAGTCCAGCTGTAAATCGGTGCATGACTGTACTTAAACAGTCAGTTACTTCCTAACAAATACAGGCTTTTTAAACTGTACATAATGAATTATCTTTATTCAGCAGAGTACTCAAAATGTGTTGATAAGTCAATATGAATATTCATATGCAATGAACTTGCCCACTGAATAGAGAGTTATGTAAGAATGATTTGAATTTTATCCATCTGCACAAGTATTTTGTTTTCAAGCATTTATGTGCATTAATGTTGATTAAACTGTATGAATCTCCACTTGTAAAGTGGGATCTGCAGCATATTTGGTCCATACCATGTCGTAGATCACAGTATAAAAGGTGGTTGCAAATCATGCAGAAATACAGTTTGAAGGGTATAAGGTAATAAACTGAAATACATTATAAATGATACTGAAATCATTTTTCTTCTTCTTCCATAACCATTCCCATTTTTACATGGGGTTGCTACTTTTTTTGGCTAGACTTCTCCAATAGAGGTTTCAGATTTTTGCAGCTGGATGCCTTTCCTGATGCCAACCCTCCCCATTTAGCTCAGCTTTGGACCAGTTCCAAAATGAAGGCTAGGTTATTAATTATACAGAAATAAATTAAAAAAAAACATAAGATAGATAGATAGATACTTTATTAATCCCAAGGGGAAATTCACATAATCCAGCAGCAGTATACTGATACAAAGAAACAATATTAAATTAAATAGTAATAAAAATGAAAAGAATTAAAATAAAATTAATGTTCGCATTTACTCCCCCGGGTGGAATTGAAGAGTCGCATAGTGTGGGGGAGGAACGATCTCTTTAGTCTGTCAGTGGAACAGGACAGTGACAAAAGTCTGTCACTGAAGCTACTCCTCTGCCTGGAGATGATCCTGTTAAGTGGATGCAGTGGATTCTTCATGATTGACAGGAGTTTGCTTAGTGCCCATCGCTCTGCCACAGATGTTAAACTGTCCAACTTTAATCCTACAATGGAGCCTGCCTTCTTAACAAGTTTGTCCAGGCGTGAGGCGTCTTTCATCTTTATGCTGCCACCCCAGCACACCACCGCGTAGAAGAGGGCACTCGCCACAACCGTCTGGTAGAACATCTGCAGCATCTTACTTACATAAATACATAAGTGTAGATTGATATAAACAATAATTCTGGTTCCAGGTCGATGTTCTATATACTAATGATTTAGAAAATAAAATAAAAAATTTGAAAACAAAATAACACCCAGCTGAATGAGCACAACAACAGTATGCTATTTTTAAGAGGACAGAGGAACTAGAGTCACATCTGCCTGAGTTGAGGACAAGCCAGATTCGCTGCAGCAGTTGCTACAAAGCAGTTTTGATTGTAACATCCAGTAGCCCATGTGTATAGTATGCATAATTTTAATTATATAAAGCTACAAATCATGATAAAATATCAATTGTAACAAACATAACATTCTCAAACCCGCTTAATTCATTTCAGGGTTGTGGTTGACCACAACCTGTCCTGGCAGCCTTGGACACAAGATAGAAAAAAGCCGGGGTCCGCATACACACATACCCCCCCATACTCTGCTGTATGTCTTTGGGGATTAGATGGGAAAACCTATGGAGACATGAAAGGCATCCAGGTGCAGGACTGGAACCCACAACACTAGATCAGCAAGGCAGCTGCACAATAATGGCTGTATTTGTTATGGAGATATTCCAGTCATTCATGAAGATTTCTGTTTTATGCCAAACCCATAATCTTTTCTTTTTTTTTTCTTATCACTAGAGTGCAATGGATTTTACAGAAATTTGTGTTTTTCTTAATCAAAATAATTGTATTTTCAGTGGACTAAATAAAACCATATAATATGTAAGTAGTTTTCGTACAGGCATTCTTCCTTATTGTCCGCTCTTCCTCAGCTAGGGATTTGTCACATACTCTGTTAAACACAATCTATGTAAAATAATGTGATTTTAAAATGTGTCAAAAGTTGAATTTGCCAAGCACTTCAACTTATTTAACATTTTGAATCTTTAAAAAGTCATTTTCATGCTTCAAATTTAAAAAAAAAGTATTTGAACTGTAATGATGTATAAGAACTCTTCATAATTACATATCTTCCTAACTTTTTTTTTTTTTACTTAAGCCCACAATTGCAATGCCAGCAAGTTGCTTTCAAAAATCAACATTCTTTTGTGTTTATCTTTGTTGTCAGCAAATCATGATGTGTGGGTTGCTGCATTGGTTGTCCAGTCTTAAAACATAAAGCCAAAAACCATAATATCAAAATGGAAAATATAGGATCTGATCCAAGCCAAAAGAAGTGAAAATGAAACAAAACCACACAATTTCCTTTAAATGTACTCATCACATAAACTTAAGGTTGTAAATAAAGTCCTGTGCACCACACCAAACCTACAGTAAGCTAATTTGGCTCTTTGCAGTATTGTTATTCTTGGTCAAATGAAGAATCTTGTTTGCAGCCCCCATATTTATGTTTGCCATGCCATGAATGTGGCTAGCCGGGATTACGGGAAGTTGGTATGTTGTGTTAATTAACAGTACGGTACATATATGGGTAACTTGAGGTTAGCTCTGATTTATAACATACTGTATATTTCTTTTTCAATTAAAAGTGTGGAACCATTGTGATCTTTGATTTTCAGTTGAGCCATTAGGGACAAGTATTCTGTATTTTTATATCCATTTCAGTCCATCACTTGTCCACTCCATGACCACCCTTTAAATTGCCTAAATGAAAACTGCCCCATATTTACTCCACTTTCTTTATTTAGCATTGGTAATTACAAAGCTAAATGCTTAGCTGGAAATCAATATGGAATGGTTCGTAGAGTACCTCCATGTAAGTTTCACTTTAGTGATACCACAAGAAATCACTCAAGGAAAGATTTTATGATAGAATACAACAAATTGAACTGGGCAATAACCAAGTACATTAACTTCTTTAATAAGTGTACATATGTAAATGTAGAGTAAAATGAACAGGAAATTGAATGAAGCGAACAACTTAAATATTATTTAATTTGAAACTAAACATGTTGGGTAAAATGACGTTAACTAGCTGCACAGATAGACTGGAACAGGGGTAGCTTGATGCCTCTGTGCACATCAACCTTTACAGATCTGTTGTGGTGTGTGTTTGTTTGTGTGAGTTTATTGCTTTCTATTTATCATCCAGAATGTGCTCTGGTAGGGCAAACAAGCTGTCAATTATCTTCATTTCTAAATTTCTTAGAGCATGTGAGTGTGCGTATGTGTGAACGTCCCTGTGCCTCCATGTGTCTCTATATGTATATTTAAATAGATCATATATCTCAAAAACTACCCATGTAAATATTTTGCAAATCAATAGGCCTTGTCCCATGACTAAACAGAGTAGACAGCAAAAATCCTGGCTAAATTAAGTAATTTCTATGGCAGTTATCGTTGGACATAGTTCAAACTAGGGACACATACTGGACCAAAAACAATAGATCTTGAGGCTATAATAAGACAAGCACAACATTTTTGAAAAAAAAGTTATCACTGTACAGTATATGGGCCTTGGCATTCTAAGAGATTGTATCTTTGCCAGGAACTTTACACAACACAAAAAACACATGATTTTTTGACAAAATTTTTCATTTTAAGATGTAGAAATCAATTTTGGTTTTCCAAAGGCATAATGTTAAAATCAACTTTTGTTAATGTTTTGAACATCTTACAATCAGAATATGAACTTAAGTCAATAGCAAATTCCATTACCAAACTTCAATTTACATGGAAGTACAAAAGGACAACAGGTAAGTCTGGCGAAACTAAACAGGTTATTTGAGGAAATTTGTGGGAAACAATCACCTTGTCAGTAACATGATATGAACAACATTAATGCTAAAATCCAGGTTTTAAAAAACCTTTCACCTGTAAGAAAGGCAGCTACTCAGACTTGAATTCAGTCTATCTCTTCAATTATTTTTACACAATTCAGCCCAGGGTGTTAAAAGCGTGATTAACAATTCCTATTTATGCAATGAAAATTGAAAAAGTGATAAAATATCTGTACTGAATAAAAAGAATACATTTAAATGTAGCTTTTAGTATTGATCTTTAATTATTTAATTAGGAGCAGAATTTATTTGTTTATTATAAGTGTAGTGCCAGTGGAATGTATGCTGTTGCCCACTGTTCGTCATGTGCAGCACAGACACTAAGACATCAGAAACATGACATCCAAAATAAGCAAGCCTATGTGAATTAGAAGTAGCATTTTTATGTGTACAGAACACATTGAAATTCTTGTTCATCCCATTATGCACTACATCCAGTACTGGATTTGTTATGAAGGGTTCTTTTCCATATATGATTTATGATTTTTCATGTTTTATTTTCACCATCACCTTTAAAATCTTAATAAATGGTTTTCATCCATAATTTTGCTGAAATCCTTTTAATCCAAGTTTGTGGTCATGGATGTTGGAGTGTATCATAATAGCACTCTCAGTGTTAAGAAATTAATTTCTAAGAGCTTTTTTTCAGTACTTGATGTAGACTTCAGCTCAGTGCAGTGTATCTTTAAAGCATTTCATTTTTCCAATCTTTGGAAAGGCAAAGCCAATGCTACTGATTGAACTTCTGGAATATGTAATATAAGTGATGAAAGACAGACTAAAAATAAGACAGAAACTGTATTATTTGAGACAACATGAGCACATCTGATTTTGTATTTATAGTTGTACAATTAGATGACAAGGCTTAGTGGGTCAGTGCAGCACAAACTGTCCTTCTGTTTTCAGCTAGCGATTAGCTATAGGTGTGGCTGGTAGCTTTTGTCAAAGATTCACGATTAGCTTCCAAATAGGGTTCAGGTTGCACAACAGCTTAATGACTGTAAACTAATCTTAATATTTGTGAACAGCCAGTGTGGAAGAAAAATGCAGGCAATGTGAAAAGGGGCATTCATTGAGGACTACATGCGCCGTAATTAAATGACAAAATAATAGTCTCTTACATCCCTGGGCAGTGCTTAACAGGAATGCCACTGACATTATAGTCTTGTGATTATATGTGAGTAGAACCTACTACCAGTCAGAATTACCTTAAATTTCCATTATTAAAAATATTTTCCAAACATATTTTCTACTGTAACAGCTATACTATATCTTGTGATTATCCATCATAAGTCAACCACCAGCCTGGATCCATGACAGGATCATAAACATGAACTCATTCACATTCACTCCTGAAGGGTCAGCTTAATGATGACAGCCACTTGTGTGCATATTTGGGATGTGGGAGGAAACCAGAGTAGCCAGGGAAAACCCACACAGACACAATGAATGTGCAAACAATGACTAGACAATGACCACATTGGGAGCTGAACCAAGGCCCTTGAAGCTGAGATGCAATTTTTGGCAACAGTTATGCTTTTTTTAAAGTGATATTATACCGAAACACCAGTTTTCTCTCATCGAGGCATATAGGCAGTGGAGTCAAAATGCCCAGAATGTTGTTCTTTCCACACTTCTAGCTGGTAGGAAATTGAAATCAATGGAGTGTAAATGGCTACTTAAAGAA